>NW_027616794.1:0-185000 GCF_964187855.1 Myxine glutinosa
CGAAGCGGATTTTGGAGACTCACCGATCCTGTGACGTCCTCCAGTATCGGCGTTGCCGGGCGGGGGAAGGGAGACCCGTACATTCCCAACCCGTACATTCGCCCTCTCGACTCAAGCTCACTCGGACAAAAGCCTCGCACAAATTACACCGTGATGGCCCAATGGTCATGTCTATGCCACAAATCACGGGCGCACTGAATTGAAAATATATAGAACGCTCATACTCCGTGAAAAGTGAAGCCGCCGTGTCGCCATCTTGGTCAGCACGACTCGACCAACTCGCTTCGCGGATCTCGTTTTGTGCGGCAAGAAACTGTTCCAATCGGTTACGGAAGGGTTGTGGAAAGACGTTTCACAGCTGTTTCAAAGACATTTAATTCATATCGCACAAAATCGATACAAAACACGATCGCATAAAAGGTGAAGTGACGTGTGACGGGATGGAACATCACGTGATCGCTCTGAGCGAATCAGTCTGGCGACGGGAATGGAACATCACGTGATCGCTCTGAGCGAATCAGCGAGCTGCTCTGGAACCGGCTGAGATTAGCGGGTACTTCGCTGAAATGCGCTGAGGTAAATATGAATAAAAAATATGGATCGTCAAATATTTTGAGTTCGGCCATGTTCGTCCCACGCTCAATGGCCATGTCTATGTCAAATATCAAGCACGTAAGCCTCTCCGTTTAGGAGTCTATCGGTAACACTCACACACACACACACACACACACACACACACACACACACACACACACACACACACACACACACACACACACACACACACACACACACACACACACAGTGTTTTATATATATAGATGGAATGGATGGTCGTGGAGTGAGTATGGTGGAAACTGTGGAGTGGAGTGGATGGTGCGAAGGTGTGAATGGGGGAAGAGTGGACCCCTATCACGAATACCCGGGGAGGGTAGTTTAAGCGTTAGGTAGAGGGTACAGGTAAATTGTGGTTGGATATTGGCATCTGTGGTGCGTGGTGGAAGAATGGTGTTTGGATGGGTGCATTAGTGTCGTGGAAATGGCTGGGTGTGTGGCCTGTTAGTGTGTGTAGTTGGTTGAGCACTCCACCACTGTGAGGATGTCGGCCAGGTGAGGCCGCAGGTGGGCTCTGGGAGCCGGTAGAGTTGTTGTGGATGGGGCCCGAGGATCCGGAGGACGGACCCGGGTAGCCCAGTGCCAGAGAGGGCACCGAGTGGGGAGAGCGCCAGAGGGCCTTCCCCAGTTAGATCGGTTCGGGTGAGGAGCAGGTAAGCTCGGAGGCAACTACAGTGGTGGAGGTGTGCCGGTGGGTAGACCTGCTGGGAGAGCCACACGACCCAGTCCTGAAATTGTGCAAGGGCACAGGGGGTTGAATCGGGGGAGTGAGACCCCAAATTGATGAAGCACCACAGTTTGGTCAATGGGAATTTGGTTCTTAAAACCATCTACATCCACTCACCTGAGGTGACGCTACTCCGCACCATGCCATGTTTTATTATTTTGGTGCAAATGTTTGGAATATGAGACGCATCATGACGTGGGTGTGACATTGTGCTTTGTTGTTCCATCTCTCCCTCCTTATGAGGATTGATGATGAATTGGGTGATGGCAAATTTTGGTTAGAGGGATTGTGGGGACGAATTTGGTGTAGGGGAAATATGGGGAAGACGTGACGATAGCGACGGATTTGTAAGGTGTAGTGTAATGTGTAGATTTTTGTAAATATGGGGTAAGGGCAAGGGTAGAGTAGGTAACAGGGGGGTGACGTACGGTAGGGACGAGCTTTTCTCCGCCCAGTCTCCAAACGCACCTCGCCTTGCATTGCCTTATTTGATGTGTACCCTTGCGACCTTACCCCTCGCTCACCTGTCTTCTCCCCCCCCCCCCCCCCCTTGTCTCCCACCCGAGGACTGTGCGCCACTGGGCGCCGAGGGGAGCGTGCGGGAGTCCACCATTGTGTGCCCGAAACTCCCGCAACCAGCTGTCTGCATCGATGCACCACTTATGGACCACATGTCTGTGGCTGAGCACCACTGATGGACCCCATGGGTTGGGGCATGGCCCCTCTGCTGGAACCGGCCATGAAGGCCCGAGATCTTGCTGGCGGACCTTGGTCACAGGGCACCTATGCCACACAGGTGAACCACCCCAAGTCGGCCCTGTGGGCCATAAATAAAGAACAATGGACACGTTTTGTGCATGTCATTTTATTATTGCAAATAGGCCGCCAGCAAAGAAGAAAGACAACAACTGGAAGAATACCAATGGCCAGCAGAGGGAGCCGAAGAGGAAGACCAGCACCAGGGTTTGTTGGTTTATTTTTATTATTGAACTGTGGTGACTGTGCACCGATTGGTGCCTGATGGTGTTTTGGTGCGTTTATGCAGCACAGGCTGTCTCCCCCCCCCACCCAAAAAGAACAATCGCAGGTCCTGGGTTGCGTTTTGTAAATACAAGTAGAGTCACTGTAAATAATGCTCCCCCATCGTTCATGTTGTAGTTTGAAAACCATTCCGCAATTTGGTTAGCTGTGGGCGTGAGTCTGTTAGGCAGGGTGCAATGGAGCAGCGGGACATATTTATTTGTGTTTTAAAACTGTCACACTCAGGGTCAGGTTAAATGTAGAGGGAACTACACCTACGTGCCACACTAAAGGTAAAAGTTTAATAGGCCCGGGAAGTGCCTAAGAGGAGGAGGGTGCAGTGTTATGGATTTGAGAATTGTGTTTTTTTATTGTAATTGTAAAATATCACGCTCCTTCCTCCATTTGTTGTGTATAAAGGTCAAAGGTCGTTCCCGTTAGTTATTCCATATACCACACGTAGCCAATCATAGATTTCCTCCTTGTTCAGTAGTTATCTCCTTATTATGTGTATTAGATTAAGGCTGTGTCTTCCATTAATTAACACTCCATTGCACCGAAGTGGAATAAGGGAGATTCCCTTCACATTCCCCTTTTGTCATGCCAACTGCATTGGGCGGTTTTCTGCATTCCGCTGCTGCTTTGGAGTTGTGGTTTTTTCGCTGCAAGACTCCATGAAATAAGGTCAAGTTGGGAAAGAAAGGCGTGTCTCCACCTCGTCATCGGAGGGTGGGGCCAGGAGAGCCCCTACAACCACCAAGCACGAGGGTTTGGGTTGAGAGGGTGGAGGAAAGAGCGATCGGGGAGGTTCGAAAAGGTTAGAGGGGTGTGGCCGATATAACCCGCAGCGGGACGCCCCCCACCTCAGACGAGTCCTGGGAAAGCACGCGACGTCCCCACGGCGGCACGAAGGGACGGTTGAGGAAAGAGAGAGACGTGAGGGGGTGCCTGTATTGCGGCAATAGGCCGAGACCCTCTAGGCCCTATTGCCGGTCGGTGAGACGCGAAGCAGAGCTGTGTTTGCCGGGTTTTCGCCTCGACCCCAAAGCGTGGATCGGAGCGCGCGCTTGGAGCCGGACCTCGACGCCACCATCTACCTGGACCCTCCTCTGCCATCCCAAACCATTCCTGTCCTTCCATCCTTTTGTGTACGTGAGTTTGTTTTGTGTGTTCTGTCCTGGGTTATAAGTAAGTCTGTATAAGCTAGAGTTTCACTGTGTCCTTCTGGTCCGTCCCTCTTTCTGCATTATTTTATTATCCTTCCTTCTTCCTTGGTTTCTTTTGGTTGTAAATAGTAGTAATAAATCATATTCGTATTTCCTACCTTTTGTCTTCTTCTTCTTCTTCACATCCGTCGTCTTTGTCTTTTCCCCATTGAATACCTGTGGCACGATTTGGCCAACGTTCAGGAATCGGGTCTAGTCCTTGGTAATAGTTCGTGCCGCGGTTGCTAAAACCGCTCGGCAATTAACATCTGTCCGCGGTACGAACGGGGCTGTGCCACCTACCTTTCCGGAAGTAGCTGGGCAGCGTCAGGGACCCCGTCGGTCAGTCATAAACGAGGAGATTAATTCCCCCTCGATAAGGGGAACAGAGGCCGACGTTGGGTTCCGCAACAATACTTATGTCAATGTGATATTTAAGTTTTTTCTTTTTAATAAATTTGCAAAACTTTCTAAAATCCTGTTTGGTCTTTGTCATTATGGGGTATTGAGGGTAGATTGATGAGGGAAAAAAATGAATTTAAACGATTTCAGCATAAGGCTGCAACATAACAAAATGTGAAAAAAGTGAAGGGGTCTGAATACTTTCTGAATGCACTGTAGTTTCATAAAAAGGTGCCCGTAATTTCATTTTGGGGATTTGACCTTTTGATCCTGCCACCAGGGAGCGTGGCAAAAAAAATTATACTGCTTTTGCATCTTTGAGCCATGTGATCATAATTACCAAGCTTGGTGAATTTCTGCACAACCGTTTATGAAGAGATAGTATGACAGACGGACACACAAACATGAGTGAACGACTACCCCTTGCTTGATGCCCTGGTAAATAAATGCAATATGCAACTTTAGGCTTAAAAACATCATTTTTCCAGTGGTGGCTGCTCCATAGACCATAACCCATGGTTTTTTCAGCACAACCTTATTTTAATCAGTATGGAAAGCAGCAACAGTTGTTTATTCAAAGCGATCTATGATGCATGAGGTGCCGTAACCTACCTGGCCCCTGAGTTTCTGGTGGATGTACATGAGGATGTACCGTGGAAGCTTCACGATCGTGATGATAAGCGAACCTTTGGCCAATGTGCCCAAATGATAGCAAACCAGCCGTTTCACGGACAACAGGATGGGCGTGCTTGGTAGCTGCTCCTTCTTCCTGGAACAAGCACAGAGCATTTGGTCAGTAATACCATTCGACTTGCCAAAATCAAATCCTTCCAAAATATCTTATTTTTCTAAAATGCCTGAAACTTATGGAAGAGCTTGGGTACATCAAATATAGGAAAAGGACTTCTTGTTTTCTGTGCTTATAGTAATCTTTGAACAATATTGCCTTTACCCAGCATTTTAGTGCCAAACCCTAGTTGCCCCGAGGACAATAAGAGTCAAAGCGATTGGAACCACTTGGCAACCGGACAAGGTAGGGCAGGCAGATTCCTCTGGAAGAAAGTTTTTGGTGAACCAGTTGAGTGTTCCATTGACAAACTAACAGTGACATGATGCTCCTGAGACGAGCTTCCTTTCACTTTCGGGTCCGGTTCCAAGCGTGGTAAACGTTAACTTTCAGTTGCTTCGTGGAAACTCGTCAAAGCTAAGATTTCCACACCGCATCTGTCCTGTCTTTCTGTTATTGTTTCATACCTGTGTTGTTAATTGTGTCTTATCTGTACCTTGTTTGTATGTCACATGCGCAGCAGAGGGGTTTTGCATGTGTGCGTGCGTGTCCTGGCAGTAACGTATTGTTATGAATTTGGTAATGCAACATCTAGAGCTAGGTAGATCTGAATAGGTAGGTATTCGGCTGTCGTGACAGGGACTCTACATGTAATAAGTTATTGATGTTCAGGCGGTTGTCGGGGTAAGATGTATGAGTGTGGATCTACCTGGAGATTCGAGTGTTAAATAGTGAGGGATTAATGGTAACGCCCCTGTGAGTCTCACCTAGTAGTCAAACCTTTGTCCATTATGGCACTGCAAACCACATAAACATTAGTTAGGTCCTTAGCGCAACATTAAATAATCCCCTTTCCCTGACAAGGACTTCGTATTAAATTGACAGGAAACCAGGTCAAAAACACCACCACAATTGGCCGCCACCGTGTACACCTCCAAAGGCCTACAAACCTGGCCGGCACGTGTTATGCCAGGACCGCAGGGTCGCGTAACGGGGGAGATGTCAGGAGTCGCGGGAGGCTTTGATTGGCTGAGGAGTGCGCAATGTGACGTCATCGGCCACCAATATAGGCGACGGTCGGACGCCATTTCAGGAGTTGAGTTGAGTTCGTGGGAGGCACTGCAGACGCAGGCAGGCACCAGAGAGTTGAGCGGTGGTGGAGAGTTGGAGAGGACACGCCATTCCAGTCGCAGTTCGAGTGCAGTTCGGGTTGTAGGGAGTCGCAGGAGACACACGAGAGCACACCCAGTTGGCACTGAGCAGTTCGTTGGCACTTGGCTGCCAGCACTCCCGCGTCGAGTCGAGTGGAGTTGAAAGGAGTCCTTCCTGTCCCTGGTCAAGTGGAGCCGCTGGCCTGCGTCGGACGCGTGGTGCTTGGAGCGAGGGGCCTCGTGGTGTGCGATCGGGCCGGAAGGAGCGGTGCTGGACACCAACAATACAAGACGACAAAGACAGATAAGCCCGATCTCCGCGTATATTTTGAACGACGGGACGTGTTATTTTCGTGATTAATCTCCCTCGTTTGTGTTTGCTGTCAGTCGTGTGGGGACGTCCCGATTTAGGTTTATTAGAATTATTAGATTTACCGGCGGGCTTTTTCACTGGCTTTACTTTTCCTAATAAACCCTTATATTACTTTTTGTACATAATATCTGAACGCAGTTTTCCTGGGTGTTTGATTTTAATAGATAAGGTTGCGGAGCCTTCGCTGCGCCCCGCCATTCCGCGCGTTGGTGTTGAACTTGAGTCTGCCATTGAGTGTTCGCCTCGGGAGTTAAAGTCTCGCAAATCGGTCATCCGTAACTGTGGTGTTAATCACGGTTACGCGACAAGTGGTGTCAGGAGTGTAGGATTTGAACCCGTCGGACAAATTTTTTGTCCGCGGCGAGACATCGACACGGTCGGACAAATTTTTTTGTCCGCGGGGAGACATCGACACGGTCGGGCGTACATTGCGCCCGACGTTCGAACGCAAAATTTTTATAGTCGAGGCGGAGAAATTTAATAATCAATCGGGCAAACGGAGCGCGATATCGCGTCTTCGTCAAATTTAAATTGTTTCAGGAATTATTAAAATAAATACGCGCGCGGGAAACAATCTTCCGGAAAGCGGATGTCGGAAATTGATGAGATGGAAGTACGCAGCGAGGCCTCCGTCAGCGTCGGGAGTGAGCCGGAAATAGGGGAATTAGATGCAGAGGTGAGCCTTGGAACCTCCCTCGTCCCGAGCACCAACTTATCCCCCTCCCCCACCGGGGAGTCGGGAGCAGTAGGAACGGCCCCGACAACCGACCAGATGTTGGGTCAATTGCTTCGAAAAATTGACGGGCTGGAAAATAAAATGAGTAAGGAATGTAGGGAAGGAATGAAGGGAATGAGTGATCGATTGGAGGAACAAATGGGACAAATGAAAAGTGGGTTGGGAAATAAAATTGATGGGTTAAAAGGGGAACTGAATGCCCAGAGTGATAAAATTGAAGGATTAAAGGAGGGATTGAAAGAACAAATCAAAGGGATGGTCAGCAAAATCGATGGATTGGAGGGAAAAATGGAGGTGATGAATGAACAAATGAATGAACAAGGGAATGAAATAAAGGAAAGGAATGAACAATTGGAAGGAAAAATTGGGGAAATGGCACAGCAGCTGGGGGAACGAATTGATGGCATAGAAGGGAGAGTGCAAAACCAAATTACGGACAGACTGGGGAAATTTGAGGGTAAAGTAGAAACTCAAATGGGGGAGATGGAAAAAGCCATAGGGGTGGAAATTGAATTGAAACGGGAAGAATTAATGTCAAAAATAGAGGAGGGCGTGACGCAGGCTGTCCAAATGGGGGAAAAGTTGGAGGGTCAGATTGGTGCCACAAATGCTCGAATTGATAAAGCAAATGGGGACCTGGAAGGCTATCGGGGCCGGGTGGATGCCAGAATGCTACAGCAGAGTGAGGAATGGGGATTGCTCAACCGACAAGGGGGCAAATTGGCCGAGGAGGTGAGGGGGTTGGAAACCCGCATAAAAGAGCAGGAGCAAGGGTTAATTGAGAAAGGCCTGTGGGGGCCACTAATGGATAATGAAAGGGTGAGTGATTTTATGCAGGAGCGACTGGAGATCTGGGACAATACCATCAAGAAGGAGGTTGGTCGGGTTCAAGAGAGCCTGAAGGAAGAGGTGAGTAGGTCGGTTAAACATTTTCAGGACCAGATTAAGGTGACCCAGGAGACCCTCACCACGAGCCACATTTGGACACCAGAGGCTCCGAAACGGAATACCCAGTTGGGGGGGTGTTTTGGCCCCGGACTGGATTTGGACAGAGAGGAATCGGGGAATAGAGTCTCTGGAAAAACAATCCCCCTCGTACATTTTGACGGATCAGGGAGCCTCGAGGCTTTCCTGACACAATTTGAGTGCGTGTCTCAGCTCAATGGTTGGGGAGAGCGGGAGCGCATGGGGAATCTGGTGGCGACACTGCGTGGGTCAGCCGCCGACGTGTTGAACGTAGTCCCAGAGGGAATATTGACCAGCAAGGCCATTTGTGAGGCCTTAAATAACAGGTACGGGACAGGCGCAAGGTGCGACCTCGTCAGGGCACAGCTGCTGCATCGCAGGCAAAAGCCTAATGAGACGTTGCAGGAGCTGGCCCAGGATATATACCAGTCTGTGAGGATAGCATACAGGGACCTACCAGCACAGGCGTGGGACAAGCTGGCGATAGAAAAATTTATGGCGGCTCTCCCTGATCCTGAGGTCCGGACGTTGGTGGAGTTACAGGACCCACCCACGGTGCACCGGGCAGCGGAATGCGCGGCGAGACTGACCTTTTTGAGAAGGTCGAACCGCGCATCGGAGAGGGCACCTGTGACGGTACGGCAGACCGAGGTGCGGGATCGGGAAAAGCCAGAGGATGACATCGGGCGAATGTTAAGGGGAATCAGCCGCCAGCTGACAAATTTGATGGGGGGACAAATTGCAGGGAGCGAGTCACGACAGGGTGGTCCAGGTTGGCCATCAGGACGGCCTGATTTTTATCGGGCTGGGCCGGGAGAAAGGGGGGCTCCACCTGGCTACCAGAGGGGTCCGTTCTTGGGGACTTGTTTTAGATGTGGGAGAAGAGGGCACAGTCAGAGGAATTGTCGGCAACCATATGGGCCCCCACCTCCTGACAGGCTTCGCAGTCCAGAAAGGAGGGGGCCCCCAGTAGGTCCACAGATGCCAGACAGAGGACCACCACCTCCGCCTGGGCCAATAGAGGTAGAGTGTGCGGGAAACTAGAACGAGCCGAGCATACGGGGCCATGCTCGGCTGGCAAGTGTGTGGAGAAGCGCCCTCCTTTGGTGGAAGTAGTGAATTGCGGACAAATTGGCACGGGTAATCTAAGGGTTAGATGCAAAATTGAGGGAGAATTTTGTGAGGCTGTGGTGGACACTGGAGCCAGTGACACCATTATCAATCCGGGTGTGCTAGACCAGAGTGTTGGAGGCTGGGACAAAATTGATAGGGTAGAAGGACACAGCCTTCAACTGGCTACGGGGGCAACGGCACCAATATTGGGACGCGGAGTGGTGAGGATGGAGTTGGGTGGCCTGGAGGTCAGCGTGGTTGTGTGGGTGGCGGGGGTGTGCGATCAGTGTCTGTTGGGACTGAGTTTCCTGGTGGAACATGACTGCCAATTAGACCTTGGGCGTGGTCATATGTGGTTGGGCACCGAGAGGCTGCAGTTAATGGGACTGGGGGATGACGAGGAGGTGCAGGGGACGTGGCTGGAGGTGCCGCGCACTGTGACCGTGCCTCCCAGGTCCGAGAGAGTCGTGATGGCAGAGTTAGCAGCAGGTGCTCAACCCATTGGCCAGCTGGGGCTAGTGGAGTCGTGGTCCTCGCAGGGGACGGAGGAATTAATGGTGGGTCGCACCCTCATAGACACCCGTGGGCCTATGCTGGCAGTCAGGCTGCTCAACTTGTCCGACAGCCCCCGCACTATAAGGGGCGGAGCCATCGTAGCCAAATGCAGTAGTGTAGTAGAGGTCACCGGAGGAGGTGGATCCACATGCTTGCCAGTACAGCCGGAAGGAGGGCAAAATTTGGGGAAATGTGATTGGTCAGAGGGAGTGCGGGACATGATGACACGCTCTGAAGAGGGCCTAACATCGGAGCAGGTAGAGACGTTGCACAATTTGGTTGGCAAGAACAGAGCCTGGGGTGGTGCTTCGGCAGGTGACTGATGTGGTGTTCAAAATTCAGATGGGCCCGCATACCCTTCCACAGATAGTTCACGGGGATAGATTGAGCTCCTACATGGGTCGGGAGGCTCCGGAGTGGATTGGAAGGGTGAGGGGGAAATTAGGTGTGGTGGATGACACTCTTGAACCTGACCAACCTGCAACTACCTGCACTTGAGGTGAGTGTTTTAAGGAGTACTGTCCCAGGCTTCAGGATTTGCTTTGGGAAATTGGGGACATGCAATTTGGAGTTGGGAGGTGAGAGCGAGTGATGACATGGCCGGTGAGGGGATGGAATGGGAGCCACAGTGTCTTGTGGGTGGCGTATGTTTTTGTGTTGTGGTTAGGTGTTTTGATGTGGTCGTGAGAGTGGAACCTGGAGAGTGAGTGATGATTATTGGAGATAATGAGGGGCGATAATTGTGCTTTTTGGAAATGTGCTAATGGAAATGTGTAAGGATTCAATGATTCGAACTGTGAATGGGATTTCACATTGGCAGGCCATGGCAAGCCTTGTAACACCTTTTACACCATCTATGGAATTGTACTGAATTGTGCTGAGTTGTGTGGAGAATTGAATGGCAGCGGGGGAGGAAGTGTGTTTTGGGGACCATGGGTGGGGAAGGTGTGTGTGTCCGCAGGTACAGAGCAAGCTCTGAGGAGCGATGCCTGCGGGCCCCCCTCTGCGGCAATTACCCCTGGCAGCCGGTGGTAACTGGAAATTGGAGCTCGTCGGTGGAGGGTCTGGTTGGGCGCCGCGGGGTGAGGAAGTCCCCCGGTGACCCGTGTTGCTGCGCGAAAGCAGGAGGCAAAGGAGCCTGGTGTGTGTGGAGACCCTCACCGGCAAGGTAACGGCGGAAAGGGGCTGTTGGGCTGTCATGGGGCCAAGAGGTAAAGGGGGGGGGGGCAATGAACTTGTAAGTCGGTTGACTTGTTTTTGGGACTGCGGGCACCACAGCCTGATGCGCCCCCACCATCTTTTTGTGCGGTACCTCCCCGCTGCCTAGTTGAGGAGTGCACACACACGTGAATGACATCAATGCCATGGTCCTGCAGGGGGTGTATTGGGAATAAGTGCTTCGTTGATTTTTGCAATGCCTTGATGACCTATGGAATGAGAATGAGTGGTTAAGGGGTCTGTGTTGCATGAATGTGGGCGAAATCCACCGAGCCGTGTCACTCACCTGTAACATTTGGACAGGGCCCGTGGAAATTTAGGGGGGATGCATTGGGGATGGCCCCGCAGGTAAGGTTGAGTCTTGTGGCATCCACCGGGGGACGCGGTCTGTAGACCGGGGTATGTACAAAGGTTAGAGTTTTGAGTTTTGGAAAGATGGTTAAGTTTTGTGGTTAAGTTAGTGTTGTGTGTTGTTGTTTCCTCCCTCCACAGGAATAACGAAGAAGATGTACATACTTGCATGATGGTTAAGGGGTTCAGCATGTTAAGGAAGTGTAGGTAGGTAGTCCGACTCACTTCCCACAGCCCTTCCTGATTTATTTCATAGGTTAATTAAGTGTGTGACAGTAAGTGTTAAGGCTGGAATGGTAGCCCTGCGGTGAACCTTGCAGGAGCTACGGTTCCAGGGGGGGGGCTGTGTTATGAATTTGGTAATGCAACATCTAGAGCTAGGTAGATCTGAATAGGTAGGTATTCGGCTGTCGTGACAGGGACTCTACATGTAATAAGTTATTGATGTTCAGGCGGTTGTCGGGGTAAGATGTATGAGTGTGGATCTACCTGGAGATTCGAGTGTTAAATAGTGAGGGATTAATGGTAACGCCCCTGTGAGTCTCACCTAGTAGTCAAACCTTTGTCCATTATGGCACTGCAAACCACATAAACATTAGTTAGGTCCTTAGCGCAACATTAAATAATCCCCTTTCCCTGACAAGGACTTCGTATTAAATTGACAGGAAACCAGGTCAAAAACACCACCACAATTGGCCGCCACCGTGTACACCTCCAAAGGCCTACAAACCTGGCCGGCACGTGTTATGCCAGGACCGCAGGGTCGCGTAACGGGGGAGATGTCAGGAGTCGCGGGAGGCTTTGATTGGCTGAGGAGTGCGCAATGTGACGTCATCGGCCACCAATATAGGCGACGGTCGGACGCCATTTCAGGAGTTGAGTTGAGTTCGTGGGAGGCACTGCAGACGCAGGCAGGCACCAGAGAGTTGAGCGGTGGTGGAGAGTTGGAGAGGACACGCCATTCCAGTCGCAGTTCGAGTGCAGTTCGGGTTGTAGGGAGTCGCAGGAGACACACGAGAGCACACCCAGTTGGCACTGAGCAGTTCGTTGGCACTTGGCTGCCAGCACTCCCGCGTCGAGTCGAGTGGAGTTGAAAGGAGTCCTTCCTGTCCCTGGTCAAGTGGAGCCGCTGGCCTGCGTCGGACGCGTGGTGCTTGGAGCGAGGGGCCTCGTGGTGTGCGATCGGGCCGGAAGGAGCGGTGCTGGACACCAACAATACAAGACGACAAAGACAGATAAGCCCGATCTCCGCGTATATTTTGAACGACGGGACGTGTTATTTTCGTGATTAATCTCCCTCGTTTGTGTTTGCTGTCAGTCGTGTGGGGACGTCCCGATTTAGGTTTATTAGAATTATTAGATTTACCGGCGGGCTTTTTCACTGGCTTTACTTTTCCTAATAAACCCTTATATTACTTTTTGTACATAATATCTGAACGCAGTTTTCCTGGGTGTTTGATTTTAATAGATAAGGTTGCGGAGCCTTCGCTGCGCCCCGCCATTCCGCGCGTTGGTGTTGAACTTGAGTCCGCCATTGAGTGTTCGCCTCGGGAGTTAAAGTCTCGCAAATCGGTCATCCGTAACTGTGGTGTTAATCACGGTTACGCGACAGTATTAACCATTTGAGCTATTGTCATCAAATTCTCACCAAAGCTTTATTACGATAATGTGAAGGCAAAATAATAATTTTGTCAAAAGGTCAAAGGTCAGCATCACATAAAATCGTCAATTTTCATCATTGACCTGAAATTTAAATTTACCATTTGAGTTTTGCAATCAAATTTTCAACAAAGCTTTATGATGATAATATGGAGAAGGCCAATTAATAATTTGGTCAAAAAGTCAATAGGTCAAAGGTCAGCATTACATAAAATCTTAAATCTTCATCCGATTGACCTGACATTTCAAGAATTTGCATATCGGGTCACTGAATTGGTTCACCAATCAAAAGCAAGAAACTGATTTTTTTTTTTTAGATCTAAAGCTCAAAGGTCAAGGCTGTATAAAATCATCAATTGTAATTTTGTAATTTTTTAAAACCGTTTGTTATTTTGAGCATGCGGAAGAAGAAGAAGATGCCTGAATACAAACAAGCGCGGACAGGCTTTGCATTTTCAGATACTTTCTAGTTACCTTCGCAAAAGCGGAAGGTTATGTTTTGATCGCTGTGTATTTATTTGTATGTCTGTGTGTGTGTGTGTATGTTATTCGCATAACTCAAAAAGTATTCAACCGAATTGCATGAAATTTGGTGGGATGATTGGTTATTATACGGGACACATTTGATTAGATTTTGGGAGCAATCGGGTCAAAGGTCAAGGTCAAGGTCACGAAAAGGTCAAAATCGTATTTTTACCAAGTACAGAACAGTAGCTGCGGCGAAGGTATGCGCTCTACCGAGTGCCCGTTCTAGTTTAATCAGTGTTCATATGTCTGGCCTAACTCTCCAGGCCTCAGCGAGGTGTGGATTATTTGAATCAGGCCTGACACATGCCTCATTATGTTTCTTTTATTCTGGATGTACACTTTTCAAGCTTCTAAAAATTATATTTTCCCCCCTTCTTATTTTCAAAATAAAATATATAATTAAATATATACAACAAAAAACACTAACCTTTCTGTCTGTTACTTCCATTATTCACTCATTCTTTATCTTTTCAATCTCAACAACCACTCATAGTAGTAATTTACTTCTTACTTTCGAAGCTTTCAATAACATTTTTAAACGTTTCCTTTTCCATACCTCTCCATCAGGAACATCCCACGTTCTTCTTCAACCTTTTCACTTATTCTTCTTCTTCAGACAGTTTCTTTCCCAAACATGATGATCACGCCAACACTTGCTCCATGGTCTGTACCACTGAACTTGGAGCACGCCTTTCCTCCATGCTTTCAATAACCCTTTATTTCATACCCTTCACAATGTCCGTCTTCGTTTATCAGAATTAGGGATCATGAGGAGTCCAGCCAGCAAAGAATGCCCGCACAAGACCATCAACTCTTCCTAGTCTGTATCCTACTTGCACCCTGCACCCCCTCACCCCACTGCGCAACCCACACACATCACGCGTTCCACATCCCCTATGCGTCTACCTGATTATTTTATTTTCCAGCTTTGACAAGCCCCTCCCACATCCAGGATGTAGTGCATGTCAAGAACTCCATTGCTCATAATCTTCACTAATCTGTCCGAACCATCTTTGGCTGTGTTTATCTCTTCCCAAACACCTAATCAGTAATATTTGTCTGTGTGGTATAACATCCACATAACGATGAGGACTCTCGATAATACCTCTATTTCCTCCAATATGGAGCAACTCTTAATTACCTAACCCAACTATGTTTCATGTTTCTCATCTGTAGCAATTTCAACTGTCATTATGGTGGCTGGCTGGGTGATGGTTTGGCAAAAGAAAGCCACAAAATTGTAGGAAAGGCCTTTTCTGGCTCTAAATTTGAGCCACTCACCTTTACAGGGACTACTATTCTGTGGTAGGTCAAAAAAAGTTCCCAAATTATCAGACAAATTATTTGATAGGTGAAGAGGAAAAGGGAAAGACCTTGTGAAGTAATACGTAGTGACAGCCCCGGCAATGGCCATCTGTTGGCAGGCCAGGATGAACTCGCTAACCCAGATGAGTCCGATCAGATGGTACCACCAAAGGTAGCGGACCGGACCCATTAGCCGGTACTCGACAAAGCCCTCTTCTGTAACCTGTGAGTCTCCTGGAGGAGTGCACAACACAACTACGTATGATTAAAACAGAAAGACACACAAAACACACAAAACACACACACTTGAAAAGAAACATTTTTAATGGCACATTGGCTGGCATACGTTGATAAATAAAATGTGTTGTAATGATCAGGTTTATTAAAGAAACAAAAATAGATTAGATTTTATCATATTAATGAAAGTTCAATATTTGGCATGACCTCCTTTTTCATACAAAACAGCAGATATCTATTTCACAATGATTCACCAGCAATTCCTGGAGAAATTCCATTGGGGGTTGTTCTATGCATTCTGCAATGTTTCCCATAATTAGTCTTTCAAATTCGATTGGTTTGCATTTTTTCTTCCTGTCCAAATAATCCCAGACAGCTTCTATAATATCAAGGTCAGGACTTTAAGGGGGCCATTCTAATGGAGGTAGAAGAGTTCCTCACTGATTTTCCTTGTCATTTGTTTTCTTTTAACGACATTTGTAGTGAGTCTGGGGTTGCTGTCGTGCTGAAAACAAAGTTGGCAGCAATTAGCGTCCTTCCTCACAGGGCAGCAGGGTGGATTAGGATCCGCTTGTACTTGTCAGCATTTGTTGTTCCTTCAATTCTCACTGAGTCATCAACACCAGCAGTAGAAATACATCCCAAAACCCGAACAGAGCGTCCATCATGCCCAAACAGAGCGTCCAGAAGGAATAGTCCTTGAGCCAACCGGCCATATTTTGAAGTGAATGCTCCGACGGGGGGAGTAATTCTCATTATGATTTTCCATTAGACCAATGTCTCAAGTGTCAGAAAAGGTGTGATGCACATCTGAGAACGGTAGCTTAGTGCCCGGATGGACGCCATCTTTGAAACCACCCAGCTCGAAAATGCCCATTTGGTGGGGTACATTGTTGCACGTGTATCTGGACTTCTATACTAGCTATCGATGTGCGGTTGACGACTAAATATACGTCCGATGTGTACCGTCTAAATAAAAAATAATATGAAGCATTTTGTTTTAGATTAATTATTATAAAAATCAATTATCGAAAAAAAATCATATATTTTTCAATATTTTATTATTAGACTTGTACTTTTTTTAGTGAAACAACACTGGTATGATTTTCCAAATTATGCATTGTGCTACACCGTTTATCTGTCTATAAAAATAACTCAAAAACTAAAACATATCATCCACCACGAGTGTACACAAAAAATATATGAAAAGGCATGCACTTTCCACAAACCGAAACTATGTCAGTTGGAATTTCCCGCCGATAATCAACCCACAGAACCCAGTGCCGAAAGTGACGTCAGTCTATTCTATATCTATATTCTATATTCTATATCTCAGTCTGAGATTTGTTGCGGTGACCTGATTAATTTCTGAGGGGGGGGGGGGGGGGGGGTGGGTGGCTTAAGAACTAAAAGTGAACATGTTAGATGGCGCCACATACAACTCTATTATAGAGTTGTATTGTGGCGCCATCTAACATGTTCACTGACTTGGATGAGTATGTCTATGTAAGCTGGCGAGCTTTTCGGATATCGGAGTAATCTAACGTCAGTCTTTTTGTTCTTTCAGCTGAGATGGCCGGTGTCGAGGCGAAACGGGCGAAGATTGAACCTGAGTCCGGAACGTGCATCCTGTGCAGCAAGAAGTCGCCACTCTCTGAACTAAGCAAGGCAGCGGGCAACAGTTCTTGGAAGACATTGTGTGACGCAGCCGCAGTTAGAAACTTTTATCCAATTCTAAAGCTAGTCCAAGAAGGCGCAGTTGAACTTCCTAATATTCCAATATTATACCATAGGGCTTGTAGATCAGACTTCACTCACAAAAACCACCTAGCTACTTTGACCAATGCAGCTAGAAGTTCTTCAGTTGATACTGGCGATGCGGTGCGACGGCGATCATCACGGGAAGAGACAGGATCAACTTCAACGGTCTACGATGATAAATGCATTTTTTGCCAGCGTGCTTCAAAATTCATAAAAGGCAGTCGTACCCGTGAAACAGTTGTCTTGGCTGTTGAACTTCGAGCAGATAAGACAATAAGAGATGCTGCGACAGCTCGCAATGATGAGAGAGTTTTGGCATTGACTACACGAGATATGGTTGCAGCTGAGGCTCACTACCACTTCTCCTGCTATAGAAACTACACACGGCCCCAAAAACCTCAAGTAGAAACTGACATTGAAGATAATATCGAGAAAAAAGAAATGATACGATGTATATTCAATTTCATTCGCACTGACTTGTTCTTGAACCCGAGGATTGTTCCAATAGTTGATGTTGCAACAGATATCCTGTCTTCAGATACATTTTCAGTTGATGTTCGTGACTCCATCAAGAAGAATCTGCAGCGCACATTACAAAGAGAGTTTGGAGAATCGCTCATCTTCTTCAATGTGAAACACCGTGTATACTTGATGCCCGATAATCTGACAAAGCGAGAGATTGCTGCAGAGTGCGTAAACCTGAAAGCAGAAGTGAAAGCATTTGAACGAACGGACGGTGAAAGTAACATTGTGCGTGCAGCTACTTCACTGCGACACCAGATCAAAGATGCTCATTACAATGAACGTTGGCCGCCTCAGCCAGCAGAACTCACTTCAGATTACGTGAAGATACCAGATTCTCTTCGTGTATTTCTGCATACTTTGATTTGCGGGAGTGGGGGTAGCTCTGCGCGTGCCGACACACTGGTATGGTCGATGGCTCAAGATATCATCAATGCTGTACACCGGGGTACCATCAGAACATCGAAGCATGTCCTACTTCCGTGGGTCATGAAAACGCTCACCGGTAATACAGAGGTCATCAGAATATTGAATCGACTCGGGCACGGATGTTCGTACACAGTTCTGGAAGAAATCGAGACAGCGCTATGCATAGACAAATTAGCAAGTGTGGAGAAAGATACAGTACCACTTCCGTCACATGTGCACCCTTCGGTCCCGACTGTATTAGCATTCGATAACATCGACAGGCTAGAGGAATCGCTGAGTGGTGGCGGAACATCGCATCGCGTCAACGGTATCATCGTCCAACCGAAGTCGCAGTCGTGTTTGCCGCCCCAACCTCCATCGGCAGTATCCAAAGCAGATAAGAAGCGATCTATCCCGTCATCCAGCGATTTAGTTCCAATATACAGCGGTGGGAAACGAGAGGGCCCACCTGCAATCAAGCCTGCAGATCTTTCTGACACTCTTGCAGGCGCAACATCCCTTGCGCAGCGCCGAAATCACGTATGGATTATGACTCGCATGCTGGAACCATGCGACCAGACAATCAGTTCGTGGACTGGTTTCAACATCATGACTAGAGATCGTGTTCAGGTGACGGAAGATGTAGTTGGCTACCTGCCGGACTATAAACGCGCCTGCCACAGATATGGCAACAGTGCAAGAAATCCTCAGAGAAGCTCTGAACATCATGTCATCACTTCAGCTTGAGCGTGAAAGGGTCAATGAAAAAAACGAACAAAGCTGCACTTGCGAAACACATGGAAGGTCTTGTGGAACCAGCCGAGAACGTTGACAAGCGAAGTGCAACAATAATTGATGCGATGGCTCTCATACAAAAGATGCATGGCGAGAACGACACGTTCGAAGAACTATCTGACCGCATCCTTGCTGCAGCGCTTCACGCTGGTCAAGGCAGTGAGCGCATCGATGTTGTCTTTGACACATACACAGAAGAATCCATCAAAGCAGCTGAGCGTGTGAACCGCGGTTCAAATGAAGGCATCAGTTTCAGCGAGATCAGACCCGCACACAAAATCATGAACTGGCGGCATCTCCTTGCTTGCAGCCAGACAAAGGAGAAACTGGTTGTGTTTCTGGCGGAGTCGTGGAAACATGAAACAAATCGCGAAAAGCTAGGCAACAGAACACTGTATGTCACCTGTGGTGAAAAATGTCTGGTACTGACCCGCGATAGGTGGAAGTTGGTGTAAGCACTCGAATGTAGCCACGAGGAAGCAGACACGCGTATGTTTCTCCACGCAAAGCACGCCGCTACCCACTACAAGACGATCATCTTAGTGGCAGATGACACCGACGTTCTGATCATCAGTCTTCATCTCAGCAGAACCATCGATAGTCAGCTCTTCATCAGACGAGGAACAAAGGTTCGAGTCAGAATGATCGACGTTGGAAAGTTGGCTGCGGTATTAGGGTCTGGAGTTTGCAGTGCATTGCCAGGGCTTCATGCATGGAGCGGGTGTGACACTGTGAGTGCTCTGGCTAGCCAAGGAAAGATAAAGGCTTTGAAGCTTGTGCAAGCGAATGAGCTGTATCTTCAAGCATTCACAGATCTGGGATCTTCGTGGAATGTACCAACAGACGTCTTCAATAGCATTCAGGCCTTCACGTGTCAGCTGTACGCCAAGAACACGAAGATCGTCGGTGTTAATTCGCTCCGTTATCACATGTTCTGTGCAAAGAAGGGCCAGATCGAATCTGGACAATTGCCGCCTTGTGAAGACTCCTTGATGCAGCATACGCTTAGGGCCAACTATCAGGCGGCTATCTGGCGACGCAGCCTTGAAAACCTACCAGACGTCCCAACACCATCAGCAGGACATGGTTGGGAACTCGATGATGGCGGTTCGCTCACAATCCGATGGATGGCGGGTCTACCAGCTCCAGATGTCGTCTTGAATCTCATCTCATGCACATGCAGAAGGACGTGTCGACCGTCAGATTGCTCCTGCATACTGAATGGGTTGAAGTGCACTGTTGTGTGTAAGCTGCAGGGATGCTCCAACATGGTGCAGGATGATGCTATCGTGGCTCAGGATGCCAATGACTCTGATGGCGACTCTGATGATTAACTTTGTGTGCACTGTATATTGTATAGCATATGTTGTTCTCTATTATAATGCAGGCCAAATTGCCTGAAAATCTTTATAGACAGATAAACGGTTTAGCAAAATGTATAATTTGGAAGATCATACCGGTGTTATTTGACTAAAACATGACATGTTCAATGATACCTCCACTTGCTTATTAGGAATATACATCGTATGGTGTTAAAATCAGCTCCATACGTCTTTCCAAACTCTAGTAATGAATAATTAATATAATTGGCGGCCATTTTGAAATCCAAGATGGCCACCAAAGTGCAGATTTCCTATGTAACAATTTCCGCCTGCTTATTAGATATCGTATGGTGTTAAAATCCTCTCCGTACGACATTCCTAACTTGCGTTATCGTCAGAATAGATAATGCCAGCGGCGGCCTAAGTCATTTTATGCCTCTTTACATTTATTTGTTGTAAACTCGTGGTGGATGATATGTTTTAGTTTTTGAGTTATTTTTATAAGACAGATAAACGGTGTAGCACAATGCATAATTTGGAAAATCATACCAGTGTTGTTTCACTAAAAAAAGTACAAGTCTAATAATAAAATATTGAAAAATATATGATTTTTTTTCGATAATTGATTTTTATAATAATTAATCTAAAACAAAATGCTTCATATTATTTTTTATTTAGACGGTACACATCGGACGTATATTTAGTCGTCAACCGCACATCGATAGCTAGTATAGAAGTCCAGATACACATGCAACAATGTACCCCACCAAATGGGCATTTTCGAGCTGGGTGGTTTCAAAGATGGCGTCCATCCGGGCACTAAGCTACCGTTCTCAGATGTGCATCACACCTTTTCTGACACTTGAGACATTGGTCTAATGGAAAATCATAATGAGAATTACTCCCCCCGCCGGAGCATTACTTTTGGTCTGGCTCAAGGACTAGAAGCTGTAGGCCTATATCCTTACACTTCCCACCAATCCTTCTTCAGACATACAAATTTGTTCCAAAAGTTTCAAACTTTGACTCGTCACTCCAAACTACCTTTGCCCACTGATTAGCATCCAAACTCTGATGTTCTTGGGCATATTTCATGTCTCTTAGGTTCGATACCTTTAAGCAAAAAATTCTTTTTGACAGCAACTCGCCCATGGAAACCACTTGTGATGTGCCAACTTGAACACTCTGTGCCAGGTTTTGTGCAAGTTCAGTACTTGAATTTTCATTTTCTATTTCTTTCCATATTTCCTTTCTATTTCTTTCTTTCCATAGCCTGGTGTTGGCTTAGCGGTTAGGGTGCCGGCTTGGGATCCTAGGATCCTGGGTTCGAATCCCGATCGATCGCTGAATTAACACCAGGGGGGTTGACTCAGCCTGTCATCCTTCCGAGGTCCGCAAATTGAGTACCAGCTTGCTGGGATGAATGATCACGGTGTGTACCCCGGTTTAGAATATGTACACCGTATCCCTGTGCATCGTAAGAGCGTGACCAAGGGTTGGCGTCAGGAAGGGCATCCGGCCATAAAAACATTGCCTCAAAAAGGGAACCATGATTGTCATGAGGCCCGCAAGGCTAACCCCCGCTCTAGCGGGGAAAAATGGCCTTAAAACGATCATTCATTCATATTCATTCATTTCCATCTGTTTTTGCTGAGTTTCTTTGGCCTTCCAATCCGTTTTCTATCTTTAACTTCTCTGGTCTCATTTGCACGTCTGCTCGCGTCGTGGGAGACAGGGTTTTACAATCACGTGTGCAGTTGTTGGGCATAACTTTTTAACATTTGAGCTTTTGTAATAAATTTTTCAACAAACTCTTCTTATGAGAATATGAAGAACACCAATTAATAATTGGGTCAAAATGTCAAAGGGTAAAATTACGGTAAGGACAAATAGTCCTTATTAGCCCGTCCACTGCTGCGCAGCATGAGACGGCCGAGTTTTATTACCTCCGCCACCAAAGGTGGATGGAGGTTATGTTTTCACCCGTTTGTCTGTCGTCTGTGAGCACATCACAAAACGTTGTGGACAGGTTTCGGATGAAACTTGGTGGATGAATTTGTTAGGTGACAAGACAAAGGCGATTAGACTTTGGTTAGGTTCGGATCCTGATTCGGCCTATCAGTGGGAAACAGAACAAACTGTTCAGCATGGCGGAAGTATGCAATCTACTGAGTGCTATTCTTGTGTTTATATTTTAATCGCTTCCGCATTTCTTATTTATTTACCACTTGAGCTTCAGTGTAGCTGTCCAGGCCATAACGTTTTACTATTTCAGCTTTTGTCATCCTATTTTGAACAACCCTTTATTATGAGAACATGGAGAACACAAATGAATAAATTTACACTTTTTTGTCTTTTTAGCTGTTCTTGACAAGTTTGGTTCAAGTACAAAGCGGACGTGGACAGGCTTTGCATTTTGTGATAATTTCTAGTTATGCTTGTGTATTGTTGCTTGAATGCCACATGTGGAAATCCCATCCTATTCTTAATCTTCATCAATGATCTCACTGACTCTCTGGACAATCATCTTCATATCTTTGCTGATGAATCCACTCTGTGCCATGACATCCCTCATCCTTCTGACAGAGAGGCAGCAGCCTCTTCCCTCTCTCCTCAGACATTGGCAAAATCAAAAACTGGTCAAACACCTGGAAGACGTCTTTCAGGCCTGAGAAATCTATCTATCTATCTATCTCTCTATCTATATCTCTCTCTATCTATATCTCTCTCTATCTATATCTATATCTATATCTATATCTATATCTATATCTATCTCTATCTCTATCTCTATCTCTATCTCTATCTCTATCTCTATCTCTATCTCTCTCTCTCTCTCTCTCTCTCTCTCTCTCTCTGGATCATTACCAAACCCTCCCATCTTCTTTCTCAACAACCGTCTCAATGAGGTTCAGTCAATCAAACTCTTGGGTCTCACTCTCAGCAATCATCTCTCTTGGGCAAGCCACATTTCAAAGTTGGCCTGCAATGCCAGATGCCAACTGGGCATCCACCATCGTGCAATGTCCCTAGACTCCTATCCACCTACAAGGCTTTCTTCTGCAGTTTGAAGGAGTACTGCTCCCCCCACTGGGCTCGCTCCCCTGCCTCATCTTGCTCAGCTTGACGCTCTGGAAACCAAGACTTCCAAGATCATTTGAATCTCACACTATGAAGCTGAGTCGTTGGGCCTATCACTTCACCATTGCCGACAGGTCGCTGGTCTTTGTCAGCTACAGCCTCATTTCTGATGTTGCACCCTCTGCCCTCTCTGCAACCCTGTCCAAGTTAAGCTGCCTAAATCCAAAACCACTGCTCACCTCCCCTCATTTATTCCTCTCTTTTCCCATCTTTGGAACTGTCTTCCACACACTCTTCAATCAAAATGCTCCCTCCAGATCTTCAAGACAGCTGTTCACCACCATCTCCGGTCATCCCCCATCTAAAGCCATGATGTTTTCTACACCTGTTAAACATTCCCCACCCCTCCAAATTTTTTGCATATAAATGTATCCATCTAGTCCGCCCTTTGTGTTCTTCCTTACCCCCCATGGTTACCTGCATCTCTTGTTTGTCCGTCTCAGTCTATTTTCAACTTCCGCCCTGCTGTTGGCATTTCCCCTTTCACCTGCTGTTCCCTTCACGTCATGTCCTGATTACCTCCACGCCTAAGGTGGATGGAGGTTATGTTTTCACCCCTGTCTGTCTGTCTGTGAATAAGATATCTCAAAAAGATGTGGACGGATTTGGATTAAATTTGGCAGGCAGGTAGTGGATGTGACATGGACGAAATGATTAGATTTTGGTGAAGATCCAGATTCGGGTACTAGAATTTAAGTGATTCTTCACCATTGAGAAATAGGACTAAAACTGATACATAGCACGATATCTCAAAAAGTTATGGACGACTTGGTTAGGTGACAAGAACAAGCAGATTATATTTTGGTTCAGGTCCAAATCCGGAGCAGGCCTATCAGTGGGATACAAAGCATAAACTGTTCAGCCTGGCGGAGGTTTGCGCTCGACTGAGTGCTGTTCTAGTTTGTTCTGTGTCATAGCTCTTCCACAAGCCCCCCAAAAAATTCCCCCTATTCAAACAATACCCCCACATTCGCGGATTCGACATTCGCGGTATTTTCCAGGAACGTATCCTCCGCGAATGTCACGGTCAGACAGTATATACAGACTTGGCATTGAATATGGAATTTTTTTTTTTTCTTGACTCGGGTTTACTTTCTTAACTCAGTATATCAATCTAGTGAGTTTCTTTTACACTTCGGTGATTTATTTGTTAAAAGAACCATGTCACTGATTGTCTGTTGCAGCAAGAAGTCAACAACAGGATTATATCACAGGTGGCGTGGCAAAATGTACGGACAGGTGCATTTGATGATTGGCTTCACAGTCGGGTATACAAGGGTTGTTGCGTTCTGTATTAGTGGAAAACAACTGCTGCATGTCTCCAAAGGTTATTGCCGCTTCCCCTGGAGATGGTCCGTCAACTCGACAATGCTGTTTGTCATGGAGTGGTGGCTTTACGAAATTACGGCATGAAACAGCGTGCTATTGCTCGGCAGTATGGCATCACTCAGGGTCAGGTGTCAAAGATCCTGAAACGAAATGCTCAGAGGGGTGTCCCTACTCCAATACCGAGGCCAGGACGTCCCCGCAGAACCACAAGGAGGGATGATGGCCAGCTGCACCGGTTAGTCCGCAATGGCCGTACCAAGTCAGCTAATCGGCTTAGGGCTGAGTGGCAGCAACTGACAAATGTGCCTGTATCCAGAAGGCTAGTCAACCAACGACTGGTTCAAGCAGGCTATCGTGCCAGGCGTCCCCTGAGAAAGCCACGCCTGACCAGACAACACCGCCAGCGCCGATTGCAGTGGGCCAGAGAGCACCGTCAATGGCAGCCAGGACACTGGAATCACGTGATCTTCAGTGACGAGTCTAGATTTCTGGTCTATCGTCAAGATGGTCGCGTCCGAGTGTGCAGACAAGTGCATGAAGCCTACAACAAAGATTGTATAGTGCCAAGAGTCCAAGCTGGAAGTGGTGGGGTGACCATTTGGGCTGCTTTTCATGCAGGGGGCAAAACTGACCTGGTTGTCCTGAATGGAAACCTGAACCAGTTCAAGCACAGGGCCATTCTGGAAGAAACATTGCTTCCATTTGCTCGTGCAGCCTTTCGAGGACACTTTGTCTTCCAAGATGACAATGCACGGCCTCATCGTGCTCGCATGATCCAACACTTTCTTGCTGACCGTGGTGTAGAGCATATGGAGTGGCCTGCCATGTCCCCGGATATGAATCTGATAGAGAACTTGTGGGCAGAATTAACGCATCAAATCGACCACTTGGACCAGCAGTCTCTCTGTGCATGAATTGCAGCAGGCTATTGTCACTGCATGGCAAGCGATTCCTGTCCAAACCTTGGCAAATCTCGTGAACAGCATGCCTCAACGTGTACGTGCTCTCCTGAATGCTCGTGGGGGTTACACGAAGTACTGAACTGTAATTTTACTGTCCGTAATCCCAGTCGTAATTTAACTTTTGTTTTTGTTTAAAAAAAATTTGGCTAATGTGCAAAATAAAGAGATACTTCTGGAAAACGTGCAGAAGTTTAACACAATACTGTCCATGAATTGAGTTCGATATCAGTTTACATCACTTTCAAGGATCAATTTATTTGTTTCGAAATGTCAAATGTGGTTTTTGTTTCTTTTAAAGGTCACATTAACAAAATCTAGAATAATTTCAACATAATTCCAATGAACTTTTGGTTCTAAGACATCTTGAAAAGTAAGTTCACCCCCACAAAAAAAATATTCCATATTAAATGCCAAGTCTGTATAATGTAAATCCTACTATAAATTTGCAATTGGTCACTGGCTTTGACAAAAATACCAATTTGTATTATGGACCTGAGGCATCAAATGCTACACATATAATTGAACAAACCATTTCAAATGGAGCACCTCGCTGCCATTAGAGCATTTAACTTGGATCAGATGTGGCAATAAATATAAATTTATTGGTGAGGTGAATGGAAATGTGTGTGTGGAAATGGCAATAAATTTATTGGTGAATTGTTGTTCCTAGCTTACCAGCTCGATGACAGAGAACACTATTTGCATTTTTGCTACCTTCATCCCAATCCCGTTTAGAATCGCATGCGGGCACAGGCAACTTGCTACTTATATTAATTAGTGTTCTCAAGATTCTCATAATAAAGGGTTGTTGAAAATTTTATAGAAGCTCAAATGGTAAAAACGTTTTGCCCTGGATGAGCACGCACACTCATCATTATGTTGCGTGAAACTTGATAAATAAAAGCTTCGATATACCCAATATCCCATCATGCACAGCAGGATGTAATGCTGTATCAGCACAGGTTAACTTGTGGTGCATAATAATCATAGTGGGCCAAATTCTGGTCCAAGTCTCCTGTGCCAGTCGTACATTATGTAACAGTCGCTCACTTTGTCGATTTTTTTCTTCTTTTTTTTGTATGACAAAGCACCTGCAGTGGCGAGGAGCATCAGAACGGCAAGCCAGTAGACCCAAAAGAGCAACAAGGCAATGAAAGTCCACAAAGGCTGCATCATGAGGAATGGCATGGCCACCAAGACACGGCCCGCATTGTGGAAGAGTGCCACGGCTAGGCCAACGCGCTTCCGCAGAATGAGGACTGCCAGGAGCACCAGCACCTGCACGCCACATTCATTCCAACAATTAAACCAAGCCTTCACACAAAACACTTTACTATCCATCCTACTCTCATTAACAGGATTTTGGCATGACGCCATGACGCACTGTAAAAATGGTTGCAGCAATTGCGTAGACAAGAAGGCCCGTCTCGTTATCATTTACTATGGGAGGCCGGGGCAATGCCAAAGGCAGTGTCGTGTTACCCGAAACACGGTACTCCACATACATCCACCACATTATGCCTGTGCCCGCTGAGGTGTGGGGGGGAAGAAAACAAAAGCGAGGGAATCAGAGAAGGCATCAAAGCTACATTCATGTGCACTCATCGTCCAAACGAAGGCTTCAAAATGCAAGTTAAAGAGGATGCAAAAGATTTGTCTTGGTTTTATTTTTTTTAAGCAGAGAAACCGAGTTTAAGAAACCTGAAACCCATTCTCACACTGCCACTTCTTTTCAAAATATTACAATAAAACTGTTGGGTTGCGGTTAAGAGAGGGCACGTACCCAATGAGCCAACGATCAGCAGGATGGTGAGAACCCACACAAGTAGAGCGGAGATGAAACGGATCACAAGCATAGTGATGACAGAAAGGACTGAAACAGAGGGTGGGCAAGTGAAACATTTATCAGGTTGAAGACCTCATCTGTGAAATGTGCTGCTGAAAAGCAGCCACTGTATCGAGAGCAACGCCATTTCACCGATACATGCAAATACACTTACAATAATATACCACTCAAATCAGTACAGCTGAAAGTGTGGCACAATATGAAGGTGGACATCACCTGCAGGTAAAATTGCAATTTCCACCATGTTTGCCCAATGACTAAAGCCAACTAGATGGTATTCATAGAATACTTACCCTGCACAGTCAACTTGTTGTGAGCCATCTCTTCTATTTTTTTACATTTTTTTTCTTCTTTGATCCAATATGGCTGCCAGACCACATGAGCGATGACATCATAAATCTATATTCTCTAATATAATTGTTGCATAGATCACGCTCAATACATTTCAAACTGATCAGACTAAGCGTGGTCCCTGTCGAATTATGACGTCATAATTATGGCACCAATGACGCATCGTTAACAACACCTATTCCTCATATGGAGTTCTTTACAATGAGCCATGTTTCAATTTTTCCATAGAGCAGTTTTGGAGATGTAGAGGTGCAACATTTTTCTGTTTTTCGAAGATGGCGTCTGTACCACATGACCTATGACGTCATGATCATCATTAAAATATTCTAAAGGAGGAGGCCCGTCTCGTTATGGTGAAAATTGTGTCCGTCAGACCAACAGTTGCTGGAAGAAAATTCATAATGATTGGATAAGTGTTGTACTTGTCGAGTTATGACGTCATAACGAAGGCACCAATGACATCATCATTAACATATCTTATTCCTCATGGGAAGTACTTGACAGGTTTCAGAGTTTTTGAGGTGCAAAGTGTTTCCAAGATGGCGGCTGTACCACGTGACCTATGACGTCATAATAATCATTAAAATATTCTACAGGAGGAGGCGCTCCTTTGGTGAAAATTTCATGTCAATCGGACCAACGGCTGCCGAGAAAATGAAATTTTAAAATGCAGACACGTACGGCACACGGCACACATATGTACCCGAATGCTTAACCCCGCTTTTTGCTTCGCAAGCGCTCTGGCTATCCATCTGTCTGTTGGTGGATTTTTACCCCGTGTGTGTGAAGCGAGAAGCGGGGTTAAGCCATTGGTTCACTTTGTCTGTCTACAAACGTCAGTTTTTGATCGAGGAACAATGTAATTTCATTGTACACCACTCTTTCAGATTCCATCTCCGGGTGCTGCATGACTGTCATCGCCGGGCAAAGAAGGGGACCTGGTGATGACGTGCGCCAAAAGGGAGTACTCAGATTTCACTCTGGTTTATTTATTGTTTTTTTTTTGTTTTTTTTGGTTTTTTTGTATACAAGATCGAGGCTCGTGAAAGAGCGAACATTAATCACACAGAAAGACAAACAGACACACAAAACAAATAACATCGGGAGCGGTAGACAAGATGGGGAGAGAGGGGGAAGGACACAAACACAACATTTGAGAGCAGGGACCGAGAGACATGGAGACATCGAGAGAACTGTGGGACTTTGGGGGGAAGGCATGGGAAGGGGGGGGGGGGGGGGTGGGAGAGGTATAAAACGTATGGACACTGCCAAGACTTCCAGGAAAGAAGTTGGAATTTCAAACAAGGTGGATCTGGGGTGAATTAGTGGGGGTAGAAAAGATCAAGGTTTTGGATGGGGGAAGATAAGAGATGGTGGTGAACAGCTGTTTTGAAGACCTGGAGGGAGGAGTGTGATTGAAGTGAGTATGGGAGTTTGTTCCAGAGGCGGGAGAAAAGAGGAATGAAAGAGTGAAGGTGAGCAGAGAGCCGAGATTTCGGCAGTTTAACCATCAGCAGTTTCGGCAGTTTGTTTGTTTTCTTGTTTGTTTTCTTGTTTGCTTGTCTGGGCGATATGTCAGCCATCCTTTGAGCTAGGATGCGGAAACTTCAGCACAATAGTGAACAAGTGCTTTGGCAAAAACGTTATTTTTATCTTGCCAAAACGAAGTTTTTGCAAGATGTATTAGTCAGCTTGTATGTTTGTTTGTGGTTAATCATTTTTTTTTTCACGTTTAGATCACTCTGTAGACCACAGTTATTATTGGAAACTCCTGTAACTTCGCATATCAGAGTCCTATAGAGATACCCTTCAGCACACAAAATTTTGAAGGTCAAGGTCAAAGGTCAAGGTCACTTTGTGGTCAATCATGGAGGTCGACGAAACACTAATTTTTTGAGTAACTTTGATCGGATCGTCTCCAACCTTCATGGGAATCTAGTATATGGTCCGGCGCTCAGCTGATTAGTTTTTGGTGGCGATCGGCCTTGACCTTCATGGTTAGCGCTGGAGGTCGAAAATTATTGACCCCAAGGTCAAATTTTGAAATCGTAGGTACCATATCGAGTAATACCTCATATGAATGCCCTTGATGAGTGCTTCCCAGATCTGTAAACAGTTTGACGCTATGACGTCATTTGATGACGTCATGACGAAAAAACGGAATTTTCACATTTTGGCAAGATACGGTTCACCCTGTGGGTGACATATGTTTTATTTGTTTTTTGATCAATCAATTAATTGATTAGTTACTTAATTATTATCGATTAATTACGCACTTATTTATATCCTTTCTCTTCTGGGCATTATCTCAGGCACCTTTTGAGCTCAGAAGCTGATATTTGGACACGACAATGACCAAGTGATTTGGCTGTAAAGGGAGAACATTGCTATTTTTGGTTTATTGATGAATCGATTAATCAAAAAATAATTTTTAAGTTAGATGCGGATGAAACGGTGGTGGTTTAGGTATTCTATTAACCAATTGATTAATAATTTAATTATTTTACAATTACTATATATTTATTTTCATTATTAATCATTTATTTATTTTCTTTCTCATCTGTGCAATATCTCAGGCACCTTTTGAGCTAGGAAACTGATATTTGGACATGACAATGACTAAGCGATTTGGCTATAAATGGTATTTTCATTTATTGATTGAACAATTAATTACATCTAAATTTTCAATCAATTAATTATTTCAAAAAGTTAGATTCAGATGAAGCAGTAGTGGTTTTGGTGTGCTATTAGCCAATTGATTAAGAAATACATTATTTTACGATTATTTATTTGTGTTGATTATGAAAATAATCAATTAATTATTGTACACTGCTCCCTCCCAATTCCATCTCCATCTGCTGCACTGTGGCATCGCCAGGCACCAAAGGCACCCCAGCAATGTCGCGCGCTGGAGGATATTGTTATTTATTTATTTGGAATGGGGTGGTAAACTTTGAATGTAGATGTACTTGTTGAATGTTATATTTTGAACACAAATTGAAAAACAAACCTGTAGTTTAGAAGTACTTTGGCTTTGAATCAACCCTGATCGCGCATGTACAGTGAGGAGCGAGATAAATTATACAACTTCGAGTAAAGTAAACGACACTTGCCAGTTCATCATTTTTTGCCAATCTGCACGCCTGGAAACTTACTGTTTTTAAAAGCCTTCAAAAAAGGACAAAAACAACGGGCACAACGACCTAATGTAATGTGTTAAATAAGATGGTGTGAAAGACTCTGCATCAACGGCGGTAAATTTCTGATTTTTTCTTTTTGTATACAACCTTTAAAAATCAGCATTTTATTTCAATTTAATTGTATTCTGGAACTGTAAAACACAAATCACCTTTTTGGCATTTTCAAGACCCTTCCGTTGAGCAGTACTTGGACAAAATATTACAGCATTTTACATCATCCCGACCAATGAAATCTGCTGCTCACAGACCTCGCCCATGTCATCGTTTCTCAAGACTGCATGGGGTAAGGTGTTCTATGAACTCTCTAGATTGTTACTGCAATAACTTTTGAACCACTGAAGGGACTTCAGCCAAACTTGGCACAATTGTAGAGTGTAATATAAAGATGAAGAGGTTCGATTTTGGGTTAAAAAGGTCAAAGGTTTAATTGTCAGTGCAAGGCCTATGTGGGAGCGATCATGTGCCCATTAAATGAAAAATCCTCGTTACCGCATTAAGTTATGAGGAGCTATCAACCCAACTTGGCACAAGGATTAAATTACAAGAATTAACTGATTACATTTTAGGTTCGAAAGATCAAAAGGTCAAAGGTCATGTGCCATTATGAAAATCCTTTTGAAGACCATAACGAGTTAGAAGCATCTGATGTTGTTTCTCATCTACTTATCTGTCATTTCTCCCCAACTCATGTGACCTTTAATTGTTCACATGACATCCAAACGGAGATCAAACTTAACAGTGGGTTGCCATCCAATGTTGGCAGAAGGCGTATCCATTGCCGCAATCGCGTGAAATTCTATTTTCTAGTTTAAAGATATGTAATGAAATAGAGGTGCGTGGTAATGCTGGTATACCAAGTTACCACGATTTGTATTGTCAACAAAACGTATTCTAATACTTTTTAAAGATACTAGTATGTTGCGCTCTTTAAATTTATGAATGTTTTGAATAGAAATGTCACGTGTAAAACTACCAGGTGATAAAAATGTATGTTCAAAACTACACTTGCCATGTTAAAATGTGCTGCTGGAAGGTAATATCATATGTGACACATGTATACTGGTAATACCCATAACAGGAAAGATAGCAGACGCTGATAAAGTGGTAAAAAAAAAAATGAGAGAGGAAAGGCTGACGTGTGGAGTCGTTTTGGGTTAAAGAAATGCAAAAGCGATAACAAAATTGGAGAACATTGCACTTTGTCACCATTGTAATACGTCAGAGGGACAACAAATTTGAAGACGAACATGCAGACAACGTCCACGTCTTGTCAGATTCAGTCTGTTCACAAAGAGGGAGAAACGATGATAAAATCCATTTGAGTCGGCACATGGTCAAAGATTCCACCTCTCAGCCGACAAGAAAGCGACTTGTGTTCATCAAATATTATCCCCACACTTTTTGGGGGGAAAAAACGTGGGGGTTATTGTAATCGGCACCGTCCATCTGTCTGTCTAACTATCTCCTCCTAAACAGTTATGCAGAAATTCACCAAACTGTTGGTAGTTATGATCACCACATGGCGGTGCAATAGAAGTGTCATTTTGGCCCCTGTGAAAGACGAAAGATAGAAGGTGCAATAGAAGTGTCATTTTGGCCCCTGTGAAAGACGAAAGATGACTGCGAAAGATCAAATACCGAAGAATGAAATTACCGAGAATGTGGTGGATAGGAGTTCAGGTGTGCCAAGGAAGGATTTCGTAAGACAGAGGATGCCCAGTCCGAGACTGGCTTTGGAGGCCAACTTAGTAATGTGGTGTGCCCAAGAAAGATCTTGGCCGATCGTGAGACCCAGGAGTTTGAGTGACTGAACTTCCTCACAAGGATTGTTAAGAAGGTAGATGTGGAGGAAGGGGGTGGGTGGTTTCCAGACGGTCCTTTCAAACAGAGAAATAGTGAGAAAGGGAGATTTGTCAGGATTGAATGACATATACCAAGTGTTTGACCAGCTCATGATTCTATCAAGGTCTGAAGAGAGGGAAGAGGCTGCAGCCTGCCTGTCTGAATGATGAGGGATGTCATGGAAGAGGGTGGGGTCATCAGCAAATAGATAGAGGATTTTCCAGAGAGTCAAAGAGATAGTGGAGGAAGATCAGGAAAAGGACTGGGCCCAGAACACTGCTTTGGGGGTCTCCAGAATTAACAGGAAGAGATCACAGTATCTTGTTGAGAGCCACACATTGGCTATGAGAGTGGAGGAAGTTGGTAACCCAAGAGTGGAGCTGGCCTTGGATGCCATAGGCAGAGAGTTTGGATAGTAATTTGGGATGCCAGACTGAATCAAAAGCACGAGTACGTCCAGCGATACGGCACTGATCTCATGTCTGACATTGATTGCGCTACTACTCCATCCATTGTTGGCCGAGTCGAAGCAGCATGACCAAGGTGGAGTGACCTGGTCTGAAAACCAATTTGTGATCTGAGGTGAAGAAGTTCAAGAAAAGGAAAGATTTAATGTCAATTGCAATGATGGATTCCAATACTTTGCTTACAATTGGAAGTGAGCTGATAGGTCTGTTGTTAAGGGGATCCGTTTATGCACCATGTTATGTCATGCTGTGATGTTGGCGGATTTCCAAGCAGACGGAAGATGACTGCGGGCAAATTATAGGGTGAAAAGGGTAGAAAGAGGATGGGTTTTTAGGACACGAGACACGAGAGAACGTTTTGGACACAAGAGCTGATGCTGTCCGGTCCAGCGGCAGTCGAGGGTTGCCAGAAACTTCTCCACCTTCTCAGGTGCAAAAGACACAGAATCCAGGAGCAGTTGTGTGATTTGGCAGAGTGGGTAGAGAGGGAAGGAGAGAGACTGGACTGGGTTAGTGTCACTGGATTTGGAAGCAAACATATAACTAAGAGATTCAGCCTTATCATGACCTAACAGCCTAAGATTCACGAGCAGAGTTGGCTGTGGTGCCATTTGAAGTGAGGGGAGGGTTGAAGAGGGAGGATACTCAGGAGAAAGACCTAACTTAACAAGGCACAAGTGGGATTTGGAGGAGAGAGCAGGTTTCAGTGGAAGAATTCCAAGGCTTAATATCAGAGATGGTAGATTTAAGAGACCAACCCTAAAGATAGATGGCTGCTTGCAAGTCCTTGCCAAAGTGCCCGAGTGAACTGCCAGACTCACCGGCACTGAAGCCGCCCCTCTGAGAAGAGCCAGAGAGATGTTGACCATCACAAGCATATGATCAGATGAACCAAATGGAACAGAGGAAGAGCAGGAGACATTTGTGGGGAAGATAGTAATCACTAAGTCCAGAAGGGAGGAATCGTCATTGCGAGAAATCCGGGTCGGAAAGTTCACAGATCGAGTCAGTCCCATGGACACACATGTGATTGTAGATCTCCAATGATCTACAGAAGCCAAACAGAAGCTCAATTTTAGATGCTATCAAGGGATTATATTTCTCATTTTATTCCACTTGAATGAATGAATGAATGAGGGAGAGGAGAGAACAAAACAAAGCAAATACAAACACCAAACAAAATTAGATCCTCCTCCTTTCTAATTTTCCTTGCAAACAGAACCACTGTCTGATACTCAAAAGGTTCAATGATATAGAGATATCATAACACTTGAAAATAAAAGAATTACCGAACATTATAAGAATGGCGTCAGCTAACTTATGGCACATTGAGCACGAACTCAATTTCCCACCAAGCGGATTAATGTCCCAAACGTTTTATGAGACGTTATATCTTCCATTCCCAAATGTCCATGCGGGAGTGGATAATTAATTATTTTATTAACAAGAATGGAGGGAGGGGGAAGGAGGAGATAACACGAGGCAAAACAAGTAGCAAGCAAATAATAAATAAATTAATAAATAAATATCCCATGCCCACGACCCAACGACATTCTTACTTAGCCTACAACTTATCCCATTCACTCAAGAGAACACAATACGAGAACAAGGTAGACAAGACAAGAAAGAAAGAAGGAAACCTGCTCGAGGCCCTGTGCCTTGCACACGGGGTTGGCGCGTGCCTCCCTTCGCAAGGCTTAGGAGTTATTTGGGGGTGGGGCGAAGAGTTATTTCCTACACGATTCTCTCGGCAACCCTACCAATGTGGGGGAAAACAGCACACTTGTAAACTACATGTACTAAGAAATAACTAGTCTACTCGATCCCCAATTATTCCCTTAAACCATTCCCATAAGAGTATTGATTGTGCTACTACTTAAATGTTTCCAGTTGTGTATAAATAAAGCCCAGAAGAGATATTGCTGAAGCCATTTCCAATGGACTTCAAACATGGCACTAGTGCTGGTGCTGATTTGTACTCCAAACATCAGAAGCTACAAAGGTGACAACGGAATGGATAACATCATGTAACCCAATACTTCCTGTAACCATCCACGTCTTCTCCATTTGTCCTTGTGGAGCAAACGAGCTTAACCACAAACAAAAGAGGAGTCATATCCCAGTGGCTGGAGTTTTGTCCCAGATAAAATGCACACTTTCTCCATACCTCAACGTACGGCAAGTAGCACCAGGTAAATCGCCAAAGAGGGTGGCTCTTGCAAGCCCAATTTGTGTTTACATGATACATGGCCATTCAAGAATAAATAAACAAGACGACGTCATGCAGAGCACGATACTTGCAAAGATCCTCCCAAAAAAGGTTACCATGGATACATCAAATTGTCTATTTCATTAAGATTAAAATAGAACTTAATCAAAGCTCGGGTCAATCAGATTAAAATTGATTTTTCAGATGAAAATTGATATCAGAAGTTTGACCTTGATTTGACCTTTGACCTTTTGACATCAAAAATAGTTGGTTTCCAAATTCAGTGAGGCACTGTGCAATTGCTGTTTAATTTTCAAGTCAATTGGATGAAAAGTGACGATTTTTCATATCAGAATTGATTGTAGACGTTTGACCTCGAGTTGACCTTTGACCTCAAAAATAGTTGGTTTCCCAATTTAGTGACTCAATATGCAAATACTGTTCAATTATTTTTTTGTATACAGAATCGAGGCTCGTGTAAGAGCTAACACATTGATCATGAAAGCATACACAGACACAAAGCATTCAATGAAGGGAGCGGGAGACAAGAGGGGGAGGGAGAGGGAAGCACACAAGCACAACAACAGTAGAGAACAAGGACGTCGGTAGATCTGTGGAAGTGGGAGGGCTGGGGAGGAGGCTGGGGTACACGGTATAAAGCAAATGAACACTACTAGGAATTTCAGGAAATAAGTTGGGGATTGAAGGAGGCGGACTTGGGGTGTTTTAACGGAGGTAGAACAGATCAAGGTTTGGATGGGGGAAGATAAGAGATGGTGGTGAACAGCTGTCTTAAAGACCTGGAGGGAGGAGTGGGATTGAAAAGAGTGTGGAAGTTTGTTCCAGAGGCGGGAGAAAAAAGGAATGAAAGAGTGAAGGTGAGCCGAGAGTCTTGATTTTGGCAGTTTCACAAGAAAATGGTTGCTGGTAGATCTTGTGCTTCCTGCAGGAATATTTGGGGACAGAGCACAGACAGAGCAGGGGGGACAAGGCCAGAGAGGAGTCGGTAGAAGACAGAAAGACCACTTGAAAAGACCACTTGAAAAGACCAATTGAAAAGACCAATTGAAAGGCCAATTGAAAGACCAATTTTCATGTCAATTGGATGAAAAATGACAATTTTAGAAATTTGACCTCAAGATGACCTTTGACCTCGAAATAAATAGGCTTCTTCCTTGTGACCAAGTTTCGTGAACATTGGTTTAAAATTGTGAACTGTAAGCGATTGACAGACGGACAGACAAACAGACAGACAGAATAATGCACAAGACCAACCAGTAATATATATACAACGTGAACTTTTACATACACCCATTCTTCCTGAAGTGAAAAAATGACCACTTGAAATTGCCACGAAGGTCCACGATTGCTGGTGGCAATCGTGGACCTTCGTGGATCAATCTGTATGTCTGTGTGTTACAGGATACAATGTGTCTGTATGCTCAAGGTTGGTCTAAATGAATGCAAATGAAACTTCATGGCCCAAGACCTAATGCCAGTGATTCGCCGTGTAGGTATGGTACTAACGGGCAGAGAGTAAAGTCAAGTTCACCTAATGATGAGCAGTTAACACACAAGTGCACGCTTCATGTCAGACCTCCTTTTTACATCCTCTATAAATAATGCCCTTCCTACATTTGACACATCATTTGTCAAGACCAAACTTAGCAGGACGCACCTAGGGAAAGGAAGCAAAGACCGAAGATGATGTCTCGGCTCGCCATCACACTCCCAATGACCTTCTGGAAGACATCAAGGTCGTTGAAGAGACCAAAGACAGTCTTGAGAAGGTCAGCGAAGCAAGGTGGGTCAATGGGCATGCAGCGATGCAGCAAAGGAAGCGGCTTGCTGAAACAATAGAAAACGTTCAAAACTTTTTATTGGTGCTGTTATGCCTTTGGTACAAATTTCAAGTGACAAGGAAAGCCTCGAGCTTGGTCTCGAAGGTGCGAATTTAACCACGGCAAAGTGGATGGATTGGACATGAAGGCAATACCTGGGCAAAACCGGCAACTTGGGACACAATCCCCCTTCCATTTGAGGGGCATACTTCTCTGGAGTAACCGAATAATCACAAAGCAAAGAACCTGGGGTTTGGACAAAAACGGAAGGTGAGATTAGGAAAGTGGCAAATACAGAACTTTCGGAAAAGAAAATGAAACCAACAGGATTTGCATGCTGTGCGCAATGTTACAAAGTGCAGAAGATAGGGAAGCTGTACATCAAGTTCAAGCCAAATTGATTACTACTGAAAGGGGTACATGGCATGTGCCCAACAATGGCGTGTGCTTCCAGCGGCTTTAGGCAATTGCATTGAAATGGCTGAATAATGCAAATCTTTCCATAAAGAACTAGAATGGCACTCAGTAGAGAGCATACCTCCACCTGGTTGGCCATATCACTCAATGGTGAAGAATCAAAATTTCGTCAAAAATTAAATAATCCTCATATCAGAATCCATATTCAGATCTTCACCAAAATCGAATCGATTCTTCCTTGTCACACACACACCCTGTCTGCCAAGTTTCGTCCAAATCCATCCATAACCTTTTGAGATATCCTGCTATGTATCGTTTTTGGCCCGATCGCAATGGTGAAGAATCACTGAAGAAATTAAATAATTCTCATATCCGAATCCATATTCAGATCTTCACCAAAATCGAATCTATTTGTATTTGTCAGACACCCAACCGGGTCCACCACGTTTCGTCCAAATCCGTCCACAACCTTTTGAGATACCCTGCTATGTATCGTTTTTGGCCCTATCTCCCAATGGTGAAGAATCACTTAAAAAATTATAGTAGCCGGATCCGAATCCAGATCTTCACCAAAATCTAATCATTTCGTCCTTGTGACTGACATACGCTACATCTATGGCAAATTTCGCCCGAATCCGTCCACAAATTTTTGAGATATTTTGTTCACAAACAAACAAACAAACAAACAAACAGACAGGGGTGAAAACATAACCTCCATCCACCTTTGGTGGCAGAGGTATAGATAGGTCAGGAAGATGCAAGCTCAAGTGTTCGAAGCAAGGCGATGATGTCGGCTGCGGAGAATGTGGGCAATAACTCTCACCATTAACGATGGCAAACTGTCGGACTTCACCAATCGTGGAAAGTGACGTTTCTGGGCAGCGGGCCACACACAGCGAGAGAGAGCGAAACCGTAGATGCACGGTGTCCAAGTTGCACACGTCAATAAAGAACACGTACCTAGGACAGGAAGGTATTTGCACAAACTTCAAGGGTAATCATTCTCAAGATAAACAAACAAATCATTTACACAGGGGATGCTTGGCTGAAAGAAAGGAATCCGATTTGTCGTTGCCATATAGAGTCCGATGAGGTCTATAAGGATGGAAGGATCTACTCGAGTAAAGACTTCCATTTTGCAGATTTTATTCAACTACAGATTACAGACTGAGGCCTTTTAAGATTTTAGCGATTGGATTGTCAGACAAGGCAGCACCACTGGCAAACAAAATCTGTACATTCCACCTCAATGAACTTGACGATTTGTCTGCCTATCCATCATCCATCGTCACTTGGCACTGCAGAGGTAATGCAGGCCGACAAGACAATTTGAAGTGGAAGAGTTTATGGCTGGTGGACTGGGAGGCCAGTCCAGAACCAGGCCAAAGTGTGTCACCACTGTAGCTTGTGTACATCTATATTGTGTATATCTTGTTCATGTCTTTCACTGAGGAGAGGCTTCCGTCTGGCCACTCTGCCATAAAGCCCAGATCGGTGGAGTGTTGCAGTGATGGTTGTCCTTCTGGAAGTTTCTCCCATCTCCACACAGGATCTCTGGAGCTCAGCCAAAGTAACCATCGGGTTCTTGGTCACCTCTCTTACCAAGGCCCTTCTCCCCCTATTGCTCAGTTTGGCCGGGCAGCCAGCTCTAGCAAGAGTCCTGGTTGTTCCAAACTTCTTCCATTAAAGAATTATGGAGGACACTGTGCTCTTGGGAACCTTCAATGCAGCAGAAATTTTTTTGTAGGCTTCCCCATATCTGTGCCTCGACACAATCCTGTCTCTGAGCTCTGCAAGCAGTTCCTTCGACCTCATCGCTTGGTTTTTGCTCTGATATGCATCGTCAGCTGTGAGACCTTATATAGACAGGTGTGCGCCTTTCCAAATCATGTCCAATCAATTGAATTTACCACAGGTGGACTCCAATCAAGGTGTGGAAACATCTCAAAGATGATCAAGAGAAATGGGAGGCACCTGAGCTAAATTTCAAGTGTCATAGCAAAGGGTATGAATACTTATGTCAATGTGATATTTCAGTTTTTTCTTTTTAATAAATTTGCAAAACTTTCTAAAATCCTGTTTTCTCTTTGTCATTATGGGATATTGAGTGTGGATTGATGAGGGAAAAATGAATTTAAACGATTTCAGCATAAGGCTGCAACATAACAAAATGTGAAAAAATGGAAGGGGTCTGAATACTTTCTGAATGCACTGTATATATACAGACTTGACATTTAATATGGAATATTTTTTTTGGGGGGGTGAACTTACTTTTCAAGTTGACTTAGAACCAAAAGTTCATTGGCATTATGTTGAAATTATGCTAGATTTGTTAATGTGACCTTTAAAAGAAACAAAAACCACATTTGACATTTCGAAGCAAATAAATTGATCCTTGAAAGTGATGTAAACTGATATCGAACTCAATTCACGGACAGTACTGTGTTAAACTTCTGTACGTTTTCCAGAAGTATCTCTCTATTTTGCACATTAGCCAAAAATGTTTTCAATAAAAACAAGAGCTAAATTATGACTGGGATTACGGACAGTAAAATTACAGTTCAGTACTTCGTGGAACCCCCACGAGCATTCAGGAGAGCACGTACACGTCGAGGCATGCTGTTCACGAGATTTGCCAAGGTTTGGACAGGAATCGCTTGCCATGCAGTGACAATAGCCTGCTGCAATTCACGCACAGAGGTAGGCTGCTGGTCCAAGTGGTCGATTTGACGCGTTAATTCTGCCCACAAGTTCTCTATCGGATTCATATCCAGGGACATGGCAGGCCACTCCATATGCTCTACACCATGGTCAGCAAGAAAGTGTTGGATCATGCGAGCACGATGAGGCCATGCATTGTCATCTTGGAAGACAAAGTTTCCTCGAAAGGCTGCACAAGGAAATGGAAGCAATGTTTCTTCCAGAATGACCCTGTACTTGAACTGGTTCAGGTTTCCATTCAGAACAACCAGGTCAGTTTAGCCCCCTGCATGAAAAGCAGCCCAAACGGTCACCCCACCACCTCCAGCTTGGACTCTTGGCACTATACAATCTTCGTTGTGGGCTTCATGCACTTGTCTGTGCACTCGGACGCGGCCATCTTGACGATAGACCAGAAATCTAGACTCGTCACTGAAGGTCACGTGATTCCAGTGTCCTGGCTGCCATTGACGGTGCTCTCTGGCCCACTGCAATCGGCGCTGGCTGTGTTGTCTGGTCAGGCGTGGCTTTCTCGGGGGACGCCTGGCACGATAGCCTGCTTGAACCAGTCGTTGGTTGACTAGCCTTCTGGATACAGGCACATTTGTCAGTTGCTGCCACTCAGCCCTGAGCCGATTAGCTGACTTGGTACGGCCGTGGCAGACTAACCGGTGCAGCTGGCGATCATCTCTCCTTGTGGTTCTGCGTGGACGTCCTGACCTCGGTATTGGAGTAGGGACACCCCTCTGAGCATTTCGTTTCAGGATCTTTGACACCTGACCTTGAGTGATGCCATAATGCCGAGCAATAGCACACTGTTTCATGCCAGAATTTCGTAAAGCCACCACTCCATGACAAACAGCATTGTCAAGTTGACGGACCATCTCCAGAGGAAGCGGCAATAACTTTTGCAGACGTGCAGCAGTTGTTTTCCACAATACAGAACGCAACAACCCTTGTATACCCGACTGTGAAGCCAATCATCAAATGCACCTGTCCTTCCATTTTGTCACGCCACCTGTGATATCATCCTGTTATTGACTTCTTGCTGTGAAAGACAATCAGTGACATGGTTCTTTCAACAAAGACATCACCGAAGGGTAAAAGGAATTCACCAGATTGATATAATGAATTCAGAAAGTAAACCCGTCAAGAAAAAAAAAAAATTCCATATTAAATGCCAAGTCTGTACATACATACATATATATAAAAATACATACATATATACATACATATATCTGTACATACATACATATATACAAAATATATATATATATATATATATATATATATATATATATATATATATATATATATATATATATATATATATACAGTGTGTGTATATATATATATATAAAACCACCATAAGAGGCCATTTTTCCCTGCAAGCGGGGGTTGGCCTTTTTCGGGAACTGTGGTTGTTGTTGTTTTTCGGTCCCCTTTTTGAAGCAATGTTTTACGGCCGGATGCCCTTCCTGACGCCAACCCTTTTTGCCGCCTTTAACGACAAGCAGGGAATTACCAGTGAACTGGTACTCAAATTTGCCGACCTCGGAAGGATGACAGGCTGAGTCAACCCCCCTGGCGTTAATTCAGCGATTGACCGGGATTCGAACCCAGGATCCTAGGATCCTAAGCTGGCACCCTAGCCGCTAGCCCTATATATATATTTTAACAGAAATGTTTTTCTCACAGGATATTTCCAACTCCCCTATCTCTCACTGGTTATTCTCTGTTTCGTCTTTGCTTCTCCTTTGGTCACCTCCCATTGGCCTGGAAGTCCGCAAACATTAATACTCCCATTTGCAAGAATGGTACGAAAACAGACCCTATCAACCACAGACAAGTGGATTACTTCCAATTAGAAGCAAAGTCATAGAATTCATCAGTGCTGGTGATGTAAAATCTTTTCATTTATTTCTTTATTACTTGCAAAATCTAAGATTTTTCAAGTATATTGGTCGATTGCGTTTGTTATTCTGTGTTTGTTTGTCTGTTTGTCACCGGTCTACAGGTCACAATTCTAAACCGATCATCACGAAACTTCACCAAACTGTAGAGGTCGTCACAATTGAGAAGCCTATAGATTTTGAGATCAAAGGTCAAAGGTCATCTGGAGGTCAAATTTGTAAAATCGCCATTTTTAATCCGATTGACTTGAAAATTGAACAGCATTTGTATAGTGAGTAACTAAATTGGAAAACCAACTATTTGAGGTCAAAAGGTCAAAGGTCAACTCATGGTCAAACTTCCAAAATCATCCATTTTCATCTGAAAAACCATCAATTTTCATCCGATCGACTTGAAAATAGAATAGCATTTGCATATTGCCTCATTGAATTAGGAAACCAACTATTTTTGAGGGCAAAAGGTCAAAGGTCAACTCAGGGTCAAACTTCCAAAATCATGAATTTTCATCTGAAAACCCATCAATTTTCATTCGATTGACTTGAAAATTGAACAGCATAATTTGTATAGTGCCTCAATGAATTGGTGTTGGCTTAGCGGTTAGGGTGCCGGCTTGGGATCCTAGGATCCTGGGTTCGAATCCCGGTCGATTGCTGAATTAATGCCAGGGGGGTTGACTCAGCCTGTCATCCTTCCGAGGTCGGCAAATTGAGTACCAGCTTGCTGGGATGAATGGTCACGGTGTGTACGCCGATTTAGAATAGGTACACCGTATCCCTGCGCATCGTAAGAGCGTGACCAAGGGTTGGCGTCGGGAAGGGCATCCAGCCATAAAAAACATTGCCTCAAACAGGGAACCATGATTGCCATGGGGCCCGCAAGGCTAACCACCGCTCTAGCCGGGGAAAATGGCCTTAAAACGATCATTCATTCATATTCTCAATTAATTGGGAAACCAACTATTTAAGGTCAAAGGTCAACTCAAGGTCAAACTTCCAAAATCATGAATTTTCATCTGAAAACCCATCAATTTTCATTCGATTGACTTGAAAATTGAACAGCATTTGTATAGTGCCTCACTGAATTGGGAAACCAACTATTTAAGGTCAAAAGGTCAAAGGTCAACCCAAGGTCTAACTTCTAAAATCGTCATGTTTCAACTGAAAAATCGTCACTTTTCATCCTGTTCACCCGAGCTTTGATAAAGATCATCAATTTTAATCTTGATGAAATGGACAATTTGCTGTATCAATGGAAACCTTTGGGGGTGGGAGGGGGGATTTGTCGTGCTCTGCATAACGTCTTCTTGTTTATTTATTTATTTTCCAAAGATCCTCACGTCCGACCAACATTTTGGATTCCGTGTTAGTCGCTCAATTCTGGACGTACTATTGCTCCTTTCTCAGCAATGGTTGGAGGTCCCAAATCTCAATCCAGGATGACATGACAGTCTTCCTGCACATCCCTCCAGCATTCCACACAGTCTGGCATCCTGCTTTCCTTGCAAAGACTGGTATACGAGGCCACTTTAATGGCTGGATTTCTGACTCCCTCCCCTCTCCCCTCTCCCAGTGGTGGGTGGAGTTCCCCTTGGCAGTGTGTTGGGCCGTGTCTTGTTCCTCATCTATATAAATGACTTTACCTATGCTCTGCAAAAACCCTCTTCCTTTCTGCAGAAAGCTACACATTATGCCGTACAGTACCCTCATCCCACTGCTAGGCAGACTACAGCTGTGTCACTCTCTGCTGATCAGGAATTGATTAGATGCTGGTCTCAAATGGAACATATCATGCAATCCTGGAAAAAAGGCTCACCATACCGTTCAAGAAGGATCGTTAAACCAACCTACATACTTATCTATTTCCATGGTCAGCCACAGGGCGAGGTTCAGTATCTTGAACTTCTCGGCCTCACCTTCAGTATCCCTCTCCTGGTTAAAATTCCAAAATCCATGCTGAATGCACACCTCCACTCTTTCATTCCTTCCTCTATATGGAACAGCCTTAGAGGCTACCCTTTCCCACTTTTCCCTGCAGGACTTCAAACAGGCAGTGCACAGTCAAATCACGTCATCCCCCAACCTGATCCATGACCTTTATTATTCCCATTAACCCTTCCGAATCCAACCATCTTACTTGCTCGTTGCAATATTTCCTCCCCATCTCTCTCATGTTCATTATTCCCTTGCTGGTTGTGCCCAAATGTTTGTCATGATTAAAATGTGTTTTATTGAAATTTAGATAGCATAAACCTAACAGAGTTTCCACAATTAAAAAACTGGTACTTGTAATATGATTGGACATAACAGGCAAGGTTCACTCACGGTCGATCCCTCATATCCTGGCCAGATTGTTGTATACCATTGATTGGGCGGTTGGTTGAGCCACAGATGTTTCCATAGCTGTCATATCCATGCATAAGTCGGTTAGCAGCACCCGTGTAGATGGAAAATGCAGCTATGCACATCTGTAGGGGAAGTAGCAAGGCATGGTGTTTGAGATGACAATACGTTAAATCATTGGACAGTGCATGTGTCTGACTACACCGATCTCCATCCACTACCTAAAATGTGGGGAGGACAGGGTGTATATATATATATATATATATATATATATATATTCTCTTTTGTATACTAAATCAAGGCTCGTATAACAGCCAAGACGTATAATATAACATAAAGGGAGCGGGAGACAAGAAGGGTGAGAGAAAGAAGCACAACAACAACAGTAGTGAACAGGGGAGATCTGCAGAAGAGAGAGGGCTGGGACGGGGTACACAGGATAAACAAGATGGACACTACAGGGACGTTCAGGAAAGACAACAGGGAATTTGAAGGAGGTGGGTTTGGGGTGGATTAACGGTGGCAGAAAAGATCAAGGTTTTGGATGGGGGAAGACAAGAGATGGTGGTGAACAGCTGTTTTAAAGACCTGGAGGGAGTAGTGGGATTGAAGAGAGTGAGGGAGTTTGTTCCAGAAGCAGGAGAAAAGAGGACTGAAAGAGTGAAGGTGAGCAGAGAGTCTTGATTTTGGCAGTTTCACCAGAAGAGGGTTGCTGACAGATCTTGTGGGTCCTGCAGGAATATTGGGGGGGACAGAGCACAGACAGAGCAGGGGGTGCAAGGCCGGAAACGAGTCGGTAGTAGACAGAAATACCACCAACCTGCCTGCGGTGAGAGAGTTAAAGGCCCTCAGAATCAGCTGCATCACAGGAGATACCAATGATTCAGAAAGCCTTGGCTTCTACAGCGTGAAGCCGAGCTAGGTGTGAGGCAGGAGCACCAGCCTAGAGGGGAGAGCAGTACTCCATCAAGCTGCGGATGAAAGCTTTGTATGTACTGAGGAGCTCAGAAGTGCCAAGGAAAGACTTCGCATGACAGAGGATGCCCAGTCGGCAACTGGCTTTGGAGGCCAGCTTGGAAATGTGGTTTACCCAGGAAAGATTATGGGTGACAGTGAGACCCAAGAGCTTGAGTGACAGAACTTCTTGAAGAGGATTGTTGAGAAAGTAGATGGGAGGGTTTTCCAGATGGTCAGTTCAGAGAGATATAGAGTGTAAGATTTGTCAGGATTGAAAGACATGTTCCACTTGTTTGACCAGTTTGTGATTTTATCTGAGTCTGCAGAGAGTGAAGAGTCGCCCTGTCAATCTGAGGGATGAGAGATGAAGCGGCAGAGAGTGGTCATCAGCAAGGAGATAGAGAGGATTTTCCAGAGAGTCAGAGATAATTAATGAAGACCAGAAAAAGCACAGGGCCCAGAACACTTCCTTGAGGAACTCCAGCCTGGACAGGAAGAAGAGATAAGAGATGAGAGAATTCCATTGACAGCTCCATGCTGACTGCGACCGGAGAGGATGTCCGTGCGCCATGAGTGGAGATTTCCATGGATATCATAGGAGGAGAGTTTGGTGAGCTGGGAGGGGTGCCCGACCGTGAAGAAGGCATGAAATATGTCAAGGGAGATAGCTGATTTCCTGGTTGGTGTTGAGGACCTCCATCCATTGTTGAGACAGCAGAAGCAGCTTGTCCAGGGTGGAATGACCTGGTCTGAATCCAAATTGGTGATCTGACATCAAGCCATTGGAGAAGAGGAAGGATTTTATCAAAAGCAATAATGGATTTCATGACCTTGCTGATTATTGGGAGCAGGCTGATTTGTCTGCAGTTGCAAGGATCTGTTTTTGCCCCTTTTTGTGTAAAGCAGAAATGTTTGCTGATTTCCAAGCTGATGGAAGATGACCTTGAGCAAAAGAGAGGGTGAAGAGAACGGAGAGAGAGGGTGTGAAAGCGCGGCAGAGCAGGATTTTAGGACCCGTGGGCTGATGCCGTCTGGTCCAGTTGCAGAATCAGAGTCGAGGTTTGACAGAAACTGCTCCACCTTGTCAGGAGAGAAGGACACAGAGTCCAGGAGCAGCTGGGTACGACTGGGTAAGGTGGGTACAGAGAGAGATGGGTTTGGGACACAAGATGTTGAGGCAAACACAGAGTTGAAGCATTCGGCTTTGTCACGTGTGGTGTCAGCTGTGTAGCCGTTTGAGGTAAAGGAGGGAATGGAGGGGGAACAAACACCAGAAGCAGATTTGACAAGACGCCACCAGGATTTGGAGGAGGGAGACATGTTTGAGAGTTCAGTGTGGAGAGTAGAGAGATAGTTTCCTGGCTCCATTGAGGGGAGACACACAATTGTTCAAAGCTTTGTGAAAGGAACTGAGATTACCATCAGTTTGATTTGCCTTCCAGGAGGTGAAGGCAAGTTGTTTCAGGGAACAAGATTTTGATCATAGCAGTGATATACATGTATATGATCATAAAAATCTTTGATTTGAACTTTTGAAAGTATTCTGAGACACCACTATCGATCACGGAGCAAATGGAGATTATAGTAAAATACTGTATATACTTATTTCATTTCTATTTAATGCTTGTTTTCTTCTTTTTATTTTATTTTGAGTACGTTTTATTACATATATGTAAGGTATAACTGTTTAATAATGTCCATTATTCATGGTTGGGTGTTTCTTACCATTCAAAAATAACCATTTGATTTAACGGATTTTCTTCATTAATGGACAGCCCCTCCCCCTACTAGTCCATTAAACTGAGGTTTCACTGTTGTTGTTCTCCTCCTTTTCCCTTTATAAGGGGTGAGGTCCGATGGCACCAAACTCCTGCCCTGCCTTGACAATCACACTCCTCCACTCCCCTCTGTCTCCAGGCAACTCTCTCCACTCTCCAACCATTCCCACCTTTCTGATATCCTTTTTCACACAATCGTCCCTTCTCAACTGTGGTCCACCTCTTTTCTTTATACCTTGTTCCCTCAACCTATCCGCTCTCTTTGCCATTCTCTCTTCCCCCATCTGCACCAAATGTCCAGCCTATTTCAGCCGAAATTTCACCAATGCACACCAATCTTCTCCCTCAGTTCATCCATTCTCCTTATACCCACCTCTTCACTCCCACAATCGTCCTGACCCAGTCGTTCTCGCAAACCTGCAGCCTCTGTTGTTGTCTCTCTGTCAGTGCCACCATCTCCAGACCGTAAAGGTAGGCCGGCGTCACACACAAAATCAGAACCTTTCGTTTCAATCAACTTGAAACCTGTCTGTCATTACTCCCTCCACCCTGCTCCACGCATTTGCACCCACCTGAATCCTCCTTAACACCTCTGTCTCTGACTTACCGTCCCCGGTCACTGTCCACCCCACCCGAGAGATACTCAAGCCTATTTCCTTGTCTGATCACCTTCCCCTTTAACCTGATATTAATTTCTGTACTCTGCTGCCCCACCCACATCACCTCCATCTTCTCCATGTTCATTTTTCAGCCCATGTTTCTCAAATGCCTCCTTCCACTCCCCGAATACTTCCGACCTCTCCCACCCACTCTCCACCACAACAACCAGATCGTCTGCATACAATATTCCCCCAGAATATCTTTCACGTTTACCTTCCTACTTACCAGCACCATCATCATGAAGAACATGAGTGGGCTGAGAGCACTTCTTTTGGCACGAACTTGACATTGTATACCAATTAAAAACGACTTGTTCTCAACTTGCACAATACAGATAATTATTTAACATTTATTCTTTACTCAATCTCTGGGGGAATCCCGTCAGAGTGATTTGCTTCTTTGGGGCTGTGGGCTTCAGGTGAGGACGCCAGGGGCTACTGATGATGATGACCTATGGTAGCACTGTTGCTGGGGGTGCAGCTGTGCTGCTAATGCAGTGCCCCAGTAGATCAGGGCAGGAATTTAGCCATGTTCCAGCACACAATAGCCTGCTCCTGTGAAAGACACCCGTGAATCTTTAATATCCAACAACTAATACTGGCGGCCAGGAGAGCCAGATTGCCAACCATCACATCTAACAGACGGCGTAAACATTGATACCATCACCGCACTGCCTGTGATACTGCAGAGGGAATTTACAGCTGGGTTGAAAATCAAACCAGAGCTCAAAAGTCGAGTACATTATGCTACCTCGGACCAACCTGTCAGTCCAGAGGAAGACAACACTTTGGAACGCGAGTAGAGAGTCATGTACAAATCCCCATGAGGAAAGTTTGACGGTCAAGTTTGGCTCGTGACATACAAATAGACACAAGGACCTGTCTGCCAGCACTGTTTTTTGAGTATGATAAAAAGAACAACTCGGTTTCTTTTGCAAAGAAGGTTAGTTATCGCAAGCACCCTGACGAAAAATTCCAAATTCCAGCTCCAACCTTCAGGTGGCACAGCATCTGCGATGCAGCCTGCAATGATGTTCAGCATCAGCCAAGTGCTACACATGAATACCTGTATGATGCAAAACCATAGCTGTGTGAAGTAAGAGATAGGTTTGAGAGATACACGTATTAAAGTACACCATGTCACAGCTGTTCTCAATAAGGTTCACCAAGGAAGGTGCCACACCTGCTCTTTTTGTCACTTCTAAACTTTACCTTGTCTATGGGTTGTTTTTTTTCTCTGCTAGAATTACCAGGATTTTGTTTTCCTTCCAACATTCAACTCCTTTCTATTTTATGTAAACATTTTAATCTACCCACAACTCAGAGACCTTCATATTACATTCTCGTGACTACGTTAATTTGCATCATGAACAACCCTCTCTGGAGGATTGCGACGCATCAAGGACAGCCTGAGGGGAGGGAGGGCCTTCATTCATGCCAGATTTGGTTGAAATCAGCCAAAAATGGAGTTGGTGAACAAACAGACCAATCATGCTCTATAGCATAGATAGATTTACAATTGGAAGATCAATAATTCGATTAAATATCACTTAAAGATACGACAAAAATTGAGAGCTTGGATTTTTCTTTAGTATTTAATGTGTGGAGAAAATTCCAATATGCATTTCCACCAATCGTGGTGGTGTATTTTGGAAATTTGAGTGTAGTTTTCCTTTAATCACAAAACCAATGTTGAATCAAATGTTTATTACAACTATCAGAGTATCCTCCATATGGGCGATCTCGTTCCAAGCGTGCAACGGGTTCTTCTGGCATATCACTTTATTTGAGCAGTGTATAGGCAACAGACCGCTGCCTTGATCACTCCCAAAAATAAAAATGACCCGGGTTATGTACATGGAGCGAAAACATTGTACTGCATCGTGGTTGTATAAAAATATAAAAAAACCACCTTTAGAGGCCATTTTTCCCCGCAAAGCGGGGGTTGGCCTTTTTCGGGAACCGTGGTTGTTGTTGTTTTTCGGTCCCCTATTTGAAGCAATGTTTTACGGCCGGATGCCCTTCCTGACGCCAACCCTTTTTGCCGCCTTTAACGACAAACAGGGAATTACCAGTGAACTGGTACTCAATTAGCCGACCTCGGAAGGATGACAGGCTGAGTCAACCCCCTGGTTGTATAGCACAGATAATTCCAATCGGACCCCCCTGTCCAACCTTCCCCCACCCCCCCCCCCCCCCAGCCCTCCACAAAGGAAAATAAAAAATGCCAAGATGGGCGGAATGTTTTTTGTTTTTTTTCAAACCTGTTGGAATCAAATGACACTTGCACAGACACAACTTCAGGGTGCCCTCAATAATCCCTGAAAGTTTCAGCTTCCTAGGTTAAATCCTCTCATAGAGTAGTAGATAAAACATACAACATACATAGAGATTATCATCTCTTCCTGCTCATGTGCAAAGATACTGTTACAGTTGTACAGACTCGGCCATTTTCCTGCTCCCAATCCTGACAAACCACGATTAAAGTGGTCACTCAGGCCCAGACGCTCCATGCAGGGTTGAGGGCCTATTTGCTGCTCTACTGTACTTCGGTGGAATGTCTGAGCCGGACAGACACACCATCTGAATGAAATGACCAAGGAGGCGGACAAGACTGAAAATTCCGTAGCTGTGCTCGGTTGAGCAAAGCAAGTCCCAAATGGAAATGCATGGCACGGTGGGGAACAGCGTCTGGTCTCGCGTCATGGTTCGATTGCCCAGTGGAGAACTGCAGGCGGGACAGGACCTTAGGGGGGCGGGGGACTCAAGATTCGGTCAGGGAAGCGTAGAGGAGGCAGGATGTGTCCACTGTGCCGACCGTGCACACAAAGAAAACCGCTCAGCTCCCACAGTGTGGACCAAGACACATCTCCTCCCGGCCCCCATTGCACCCAACTTTATCCCTTTGGTGCACATGATGCCCTGTGTCGTCACTTGGCTATGCCCCTGTGGCTCCTATTGGCCTGGCAAGTACAGTCCATTGGTGGGCCCCTCCCCTTGATCTTTGGCACTAGTGTAGTAAAGGGTTTGTGTGCTTGCCCATTTTGCATCAAAGGTTGTAGTCGCGGCCTCATTTTTCCCCAAAAAGCATATTTAGGACATGTTACAAAGGAAATCCGGCATCCGGAATCCGGCATCCGGATCCGACAAATCGCATCCGGCCATAAAACATTGCTTCAAAAAAGGGACCAAGATGCCCGAAAAAGGCCAACCCCTACTCTGTGGGGAAAAAGGGCCTCTAAAGGTGGATTACAAAGGAAAGGGCATTAATGAGGGATTTTTTTTTTTGGGGGGATATAAGATTTAGGCTCGTGTAAGAGCTAACATTGATCACAAAAAAGACAAACTGACACATAAAACATATGATAAAGGGAGCGGGAGAACAAGATGGAGAGCAGGGACATCGGGAGATCTGTGGGAGGAAGAGGGCTTGGGGGGAGGAGGCATGGGAAGGGGGGGGGGGATGTAAGGGGAAAGCACTTTTAGACACCAAAATTAGGGAGGGAAGACAGGTTTATATATAAATAGACGGATAATCCTATAATCCCATTAAATTACCTCACGATTATTCTAGATGTGCACTATGAAAATAAACAATGCTAAACTATGCAATAATAAGCCTTAGTAGCCATTTCCGCAACAATACTGTGCAGCAGACATCAATTACAGATGCTTCTCTCAGGGGTCTACCAGTACGACAGTGGCCTTACCATGCCAGAGATGAAGAGGAAGAAGATGACAAGCCAAGGAACATCTGTGCAGCATCTTTTCTCCAGTGGGGTCCACTGGCGGACAGGACGCTTGGATTCACTCTGAGGTACAAGGGGATAGGAAATAGGTGAGGGAGAAATTGATAAAGGTAACGTATTGCAGGATAAAGATCTCACAGACGGGTTATTCAGGTTGCCCTCGTTCAGATCACACAGCTACTGTCCAATGTCATACGCTTGTATATCCCAGGGAACAAAAATAAATAATAAATAAATAAATATATATATATATATATATATTGGATCAAAATAAGAATACTAACCAACCACGTCCAAAGTTCATGTGTCACAAACTTTGTGGGTAAAAGGTCATCATGGATGCAATTTGGAAACACCTCAAACTAGCACACTACCTTAATGGCCCCAATTATACCCACCACCATGTGGGATTGCCCTGAAAACATGTTTGCCGGAATTCTTTCACAAACTAGTTGGCCAGGTCCTGTGTTTGACTGAAAGTGGCAGGAATTTGGATTTGGGCAAGCGTGCCAGCGACAGCTCGCATAACCTGCACCAAGGACACAGTCAGATCTTCAGCATCCACAAACTAATCCTGGCAGGAGAGCCCAGTTTAGGATCCATCAGAGGGACGGCACAGACATTGATGGCTCGCCTGCCTGTGAAACAACTGCCAATTCATCCTAAGCAGACCAATCATACCACCAACACGATGTTCATACTATCCTGAGCATACTTTTAACGTTACCAAAGCCAAATGGCAGAGAGTGGGTTGGATAAATTGGCCCCGATAAGTGGTGCATCCCTCCGAGTTGTCTCGCCTGTGTTTAAAGCATGAGGGAATTAAATGAAACAAGAAAACCATTTCACAGCCGCTTTGTGGGTCGGGTGTAGTACCATGCAATGCTTAATCCTCGAGAGAAGGTATCAAGCGTGAAGTGAAGTACCATCAACTCCCATGAAGGTGGGCCTTGAAGTACCACCCACTCCTATGAAGGTTGACAATCCCCATGAAGGTTGGCCTTGAGTTGAAGTACCACCCACATGAATGCCGCGATTTTACGGCAATGTTAATATCATGCTCGATGAAGTTTGGTGACAACTCGTGTCGTGGTGAAAGGGGAGATGGGCATCGGGACGGACAAACATTCCATCGCATCCGCTGAACAGAAGCAAACTTGAAAAGTTGCCAACACTTGTGCTGGGTTCTTGCACGACCAACAACATCCAACCAACCGTAAACTGGAATCTTTCACATTTTCAATAATTGTCCAACTTTTTTTTTTAACATTCAGAACAATTGTACAATCACTGAATTCCACACATTCTGATGTGCCATACTCTGACAGAGCGTCGATTCTGCCGAAGCAGTTTCTTGTCAAGGGTTATACTGGGTGGTTTGCCATTGCCTTCCCAGCAGTAGTTCGGGCAGGAATTTGGAATCTGCTCCATGGTGCCGTCGATAGCTCACCTATTCTATGTGCAGGACACTGCAGGATATTTAACGTCCACCAACGAATACTGGCTGACGGAACACCTGTGGGTCCATCTGAGGGATGGCACACACATTGATGAATCACCCTGCCTGGAAACACAAGGATGACAGTTTATAGCTGGGTCTGGATTCAAACCCAGGCCAGACAGCTCAGAAGTGAGTGTGAGTGTCTCTAGTCTAGGCCATCCTGTCATTCCACATTAACAAACTAATTTTAATCCCTCACTCAAAACATGCAGCAGCAAAAGCTCAAGAGGACAGTCACACTTGCCTGTCACACTTCACTCGCACTTCCCTGTGCTAGAGTCCCCATCTATCAATGGACTACGGGGTAGGACAAGACAGGAATCGGGGTTCAGTTCCAGAAGTTCCACAACAGAAGTTTACATTTCGATACCAACAGAATGAATGAACGTTTTAAGGCCATTTTTCCCCGCTATAGCGAGGTTAGCCTTTCGAGCCCCATGACAATCATGGTTCCCTGTTTGAGGCAATGTTTTTATGGCCGGATGCCCTTCCTGACACTAACCCATAGTCGCCTCTTACGATGCGCAGGGATACGGTGTACCTATTCTAAATCGGGGTACTCACCGGGATCATTCATCCCAGCAAGCTAGTACTCAATTTGCCGACCTCGGAAGGATGACAGGCTGAGTCAACTTCGATACCAACAGGATAAAAATAAATAAATGGAAGAGTAAAAACAAACAAACAAAAAAAACAATAAAAAAAGAATAATAAGAAATAATAAGAAAAAAGAAAAAAAAGAAAAACATTAAAGAAAAGGAAATTTTAAAAAGAATAATAAATGGAAGAAGGAAAAAAGCAGAATATGAAGATTACAAAGCAGATTTTAAAAAAAAAGAAAAAAAAAGGAGTTAGAAGTACATGAGGTAGAGGGTGAAGAAGAAGATGAAGATGAAGAAGTGGAAGAAGAAGATGAAGGGGAAGAAGAAGATGAAGTGGAAGAAGAAAAATATGAAGTGGAAGAAGAAGAAGATGAAGTGGAATAAGAAGAAGATGAAGTGGAAGAAGAAGAAGAAGTGGAAGAGGAAGAAGATGAAGTTGAAGAAGAGGAAGATGAGGTGGAAGAAGAGATGAAGTGGAAGAAGAAGAAGTGGAAGCAGAAGAAGATAAAGTGTAAGAAGAAGAAGAAGATTAATTGGCAGAAGAAGATGATGAATTGGCAGAAGAAGAAGATGAATTGGCAGAAGAAGATGAATTGGCAGAAGATGAATTGGATTAATAAGAAGAAGTGGAAGAAGGGGAAGATGAAGTGGAAGAAGAAGAAGAGGAAGAGGAATATGATGAAGATTATGAAGAGGAATATAAAAAGGAAAAACAAGTGAGAACAGCACCATATTGAGAACAAAGATAAGATAAAACAAAAAAAAAATAACAGAATAATAAAAGGGAAAAACAACATAAAAGCAGCAATCCTGGAAATAATAAAAAGTTAATGCAAGAGAGAGAAAACACAATCTCGAGAAATAAGAGGTAAATAAACAGATAAGGAGTTCAATTAAAAGGAAATAACAAATGATACAAAGTGAAAAATGTTATAAATTCATTAAAAGTAAAATAGACTCAATAAGTCAAATTGAAGAGAAATTCGAACCCTGAACCTGAAACAAGAAAACAAAACAAAACGTTTTCGTTTTTATACAATTTCTTACTAATAAAAACCGGAATAAGCTAAAACATCATCATGTGCGCGCGAGGTCCACCTCGTCACCAGGTCTTCCTCCACCTCCACCACCACAAACACCAGCAGCAACAGCTACGACTACAACAGGTCGGCAAGAAAGCGTGAGGCGACCTGGACACGCAGTACCATTATAAACAAAGGACAAACTTATCCCAGGATCTCAGGGACCCGGTCCCGGCATCACGAGCCGAGCCCCGTGGACCCATATGCCACCTGACTGAACTCATGGCGGGTCTCACCTCCGATCCACAGCAGCCCATGGCCCGGGGCTCGGCCCCTCGGCCACCAGGCCCGACCGAGGAGGTGGCAGACCGCCCGGTTCAGGGGAAAACGCCGAGGAGACCAGGAACCCTCAGCAAACTCGATATCGCAACTCGTCCGCTTCCGCTCGGCCCGGAAAGCGCCCACAGGCCACGGGCAAAGTGCGCATGCGCGACCCCGCCCACTGCTCGCGACTCGGGAATGTGTTTACACACTTAGTTTACTCCATCGCCCTTTTACCGCCCGGATGTTTCTCTTTACCCGTAAACTAAGCGTGCTCATGGACGTTTCGCCGTCATGTTTAACCGATTCACTGCTTGTTGTGTTTCACAAACATAATCCATGTCTGTCTGTGAGTGTCAATGAGGATGTAAAATGAAGATGAAGTCAAACGTGGAAAAAGACATTTATACTCGTAGTCGTTGTTGTTGTTGTTGTTATTGGTTTTATTGCTATTTTTCCTGACATAGGTAACGATAAACTGCCATCCTGGTGTTTTACAGGCAGGGTGGGTGATTAATCGTTTAATGCCGTCATAGAGGGGTCAATATATGGTTGAACCCCCAAAAAATTGATACAAAAGGTTTTTCAATGGATTCTGGTACCATTGGGCATGCTAAATAACATACTAAAAATCTAGTAACATCTGACTTCCGGAAAGGGGTCATTTTCAAGATGGCGTCCAAGATGGCCACCGGGAGCTTAAAATGGCCATATCTCAATTATTATTCAACCTAGAAAGGTGGTTTTGGTGTCTAACCCTAGGTTTTAGGGCCCAAGGAATCCAATTGAATCAATAAAATTACCATCAGTTAATTATTTATTGACAAGTCCAAGATGGCATCCCAAGGTGACATCCTGATCCACTAAAATGGCTCTGTCGAATAGTAGTCAACCTCGAGAGATATTTTCAGTGTGTATACCTAGGTTTAAGGCACCCAGGAAATCATCAAAATTACTTAAATAAGCACAAAATGATCAGGTAATCCAGTAAGCCAGGTTTACCAGCCATTAGGCATTTGTTGTCTTATACAGTTAGTCGCTATTCAGCGTCATCCTCCGACTCACCAGCTAATGAACCAAGTGTGTGTTTCAGATTGGAGATAAGAGTGTAATGTGTCTACACCACTGCCACCTGTGACTCCAGTCCACAGTATTCAGTGATCATTACAGACAAAGGTTTGTACAAAGCTTGAGAGGTTATGGCAAGGGACAGACTATTTTATATTGGGGAGGGGGGGGGACTGAAAAATCTGACAAACAATTTATTTTCATCTCAAAAGGAATAAGTATATTATTTGGTACATGTATGCATAAACAAAATCCATATTTTTTTGACATTTCCAAAAGAAATGTGCACAACCTTTCCCAGCTATAGCCTGGGGGGGGGGGGGGCGGGAGGGCACTCCATGTGTTCAGGGTAGTATGACTGTGCCACCCATAAGGGTGGCTTTTTGGCAATTTGAGTATATTCAAGGGTGTGGAAAATTCCATGTGTTGTATATTCAAATTTTGTCACAGTTAACTCTCAGTTAACTGTCAGTGGCCATCTTCAGGAAACAAAAATAATTTGGAAGTCAGAGTTTTGTACTAATTTTGGGGGGTTAGGTGGTTACTTTCCATATATTGACCATTCTAGAGGCTATTTGCCTTTCGTTATGATTTTGTAAAGGCACTAATCATACGTGTATTAATTTCTTCTTTTTTTCTTCAAGGTACAAGATGAGTGCATCCTGCAGTGACCAGATCTGTCCCATTTGTCAAGGCAAATTGGAAGATTTTGGCAAGATTCGCCAAAAGGGTGCTGATGGGATCAATGAAGCTAGTGTTCGGAGAGGTGACACCATTGCTGTGACTGCTGGCTGTAAAGTGCATTTGAACTGTCGCAAAATGTACACAAACAGTATAGAAATTGATCTTCATTTAAAGAGGAAACAGAGTGGTGAATCCAGTACCACTAAAAGGAGTACTAGGGTTTCTGAAGGTCCGTTCAATAGCAAAACTGATTGCCTTTTCTGCGGCACTAGTGTTCAGGAAGGAAGTGCAGACTATAGTTATGTGAAAACTGATATCTTTGCAAAGAAAATATTGCTATGCTGTGATAACCTTTCTCGCCAGACTCTTCATTAAGGAACATTGTCACTGGTGTTGTGGCTCAGGAAGGTGTGAATGTGCATGAATATGAGTCTGTTGGATGCAAAATCATGCACAAAATGTTTGGACAGTATGCATTCACATTCTCATTCAGTAGAAAGGATAAAGCCAGAACCCTTGGACAAACATCAGCTATAAAGGTCGCTCTTGATCGAACCATTGATTCTGCACTTCTTTTTCAACGTTTCCTGGTAGTCTCCCAAACTGGAGAGCTATCATTGCAGGAGGTTATGAGTTATGAGCTCAGTCCTTTCCCTCCTGCCCTCTTTGAAGCCAGAAACGTCTTCCGAAAGGCTGATAAGCCACAACTAGCTCACGCAATCTGTGATCATGCAAGTGATGCCATCCTAGATTCTGTACCAGAAACGGAGATCCACGTCCTTGATGGAGGTTCACTCCTTCACAGAATACCATGGAAGAGTGGAGAAAGCTATGGTGAAATAGCGCAGTCGTATGCTGACTTCACCATCCAGCATTATGGTTCAGCTACGACCATTGTCTTTGATGGCTATTAGGAAGGGCCGTCCATTAAAGACAACACGCATCAGAGAAGAGGACACAATATTCATCCCATTGTCAGCTTCACTGCTGAGACAAAGTTCTCAGGCAAGAAGGAGGAGGTCCTGTCAAGAGATATCAATAAACAGAGACTGATCGGGATGATAAGTGATGAACTGAGAGAAAGGTATTGCACTGTGGTCAATGCACCTGGAGATGCTGATGTAGATATAGTAAAGGCTGCAGTGGAGGCATCTCTTCTACACACCACTACACTGATTGGAGAAGATACTGATCTCCTTGTCTTACTCCTTTACTATGCGCAGGGAGACAGTAAGAGCCTTTATTTCAGATCAGACAAGTCCAAAGTTGATGGCAGTTTTAAAGTGTATGACATCAACCGTCTAAAATAAATCCTCGGACATGACATGTGTTCTCAGTTGATATTCGTCCATGCCATGACTGGTTGTGACACGACTTCTCGGATTTTTGGTGTTGGCAAAAAGACTGCTTTCCAGAAGCTTGTAAAAGGAGACCCTGTCCTTTGGTCTTGTGCCAACACATTCACCATCCCAAACCAGACCACAGAGGTGATCGATGACCTTGGATGCCGAGTAATGGCTATCCTCTTTGGTGGCAAGTGCAAAGATTCCCTTGCAACAATGCGATATAACACCTTCAGCAAGAAGGTTGTCTCTGCTTCGTCTTTTGTAACACCCGAACGTCTGCCCCCAACTGAATCTGCTACCAAACTTCACTGTCGTAGAGCGTACTACCAGATCATGGTGTGGATGGGAAAAGAAGAGGGTATGGATGCCATGAAATGGGGGTGGAGCCTGCAGGATAATCAGTTTGTCCCACTTATGTCAAGAATGAACGCTGCTCCAGACAGTCTCTTGAAGGTCATTCATTGTAACTGCTCCACTGCCTGCAAGACACTCCGCTGCTCTTGTAGACGATATGGACTACCATGTACTACTGCCTGTGGACCGTGCCAACTTGAAGAATGTGACAATCCACATAACAAGTTTCTTCCAGAGGAGTCGGAGGATGACGATGAATAGCGACTAACTGTATAAGACAACAAATGCCTAATGGGCTGGTAAACCTGGCTTACTGGATTACCTGATCACTTTGTGCTTATTTAAGTAATTTTGATGATTTCCTGGGTGCCTTAAACCTAGGTATACACACTGAAAAAATCTCTCCAGGTTGACTACTATTCGACAGAGCCATTTTAGTGGATCAGGATGTCACCTTGGGATGCCATCTTGGACTTGTCAATAAATAATTAACTGATGGTAATTTTATTGATTCAATTGGATTCCTTGGGCCCTAAAACCCAGGGTTAGACACCAAAACCACCTTTCTAGGTTGAATAATAATTGAGATATGGCCATTTTATAAAGCTCGTGGCAGCCATCTTGGACGCCATCTTGAAAATGACCCCTTTCCGGCCGAAAGTCAGATGTTACTAGATTTTTAGTATGTTATTTAGCATGCCCAATGGTACCAGAATCCATTGAAAAACCTTTTGTATCAATTTTTTGGGGGTTAGGTGAGTTTTTTTCGTATATTGACCCTACTATCAGTATCATTCGGATGGACGTTAAACCGGGTCCTGTCTGCTGACACTAGTTCATGGATGTTAAATGTCCCACGGTGTTCTTCGTGAAGAGTAGGCGAGCTATCACCGGCACCATGAACCAAACACAAATTCATGTTCAATTTTAAAGTGGGGAACTGCATCACCGACACAGCCGCGTCTCCTCACTTCCATCCCCCAACTCCTCATTCCCACTACCCTCATTAGTCATACCCACTCCCCTTCCTCCTCATTCCCATCCCCCATCACCTCACCCAGCCCTCCACTCCCCTCACCCAGTCTTCCACTCCCCTCACCCAGACCCCTCCACCTCCTCACCCAGCCTCCTCCAATCCCCTCATTCCCCATCCCCACTCTCCTCACCCAGCCCTCCACTCTCCTCAACCAGCCCTCCACTCTCCACACCCAGCCCTCCACTCTCCTCATTCCCCATCCCCACTCTCCTCAACCAGCTCTCCACTCCTCTCACCCAGCCCTCCACTCTCCTCACCCAGCCCTCCACTCTCCTCAACCAGCCCTCCACTCCTCTCACCCAGCCCTCCACTCTCCTCACCCAGCCCTCCACTCCTCTCACCCAACCCTCCACTCATCTCACCCAACCCTCCACTCTCCTCACCCAGCCCTCCACTCTCCTCCCCCAGGCCTCCACTCCCCTCACCCAGTCCTCAACTCTCCTCACCCAGCCCTCCACTCCTCTCACCCAGCCCTCCACTCTCCTCACCCAGCCTCCTCCAATCCCCTCACCCAGCCCTCCACTCCTCTCACCCAGCCCTCCACTCTCCTCATTCCCCATCCCCACTCTCCTCAACCAGCCCTCCACTCTCCTCACCCAGCCCTCCACTCCTCTCACCCAGCCCTCCACTCCTCTCACCCAGCCCTCCACTCTCCTCACCCAGTCCTCCACTCCTCTCACCCAGCCCTCCACTCTCCTCACCCAGCCCTCCACTCCTCTCACCCAGCCCTCCACTCTCCTCACCCAGCCCTCCACTCCTCTCACCCATCCCTCCACTCTCCTCACCCAGCCCTCCACTCTCCTCACCCAGCCCTCCACTCTCCTCACCCAGCCCTCCACTCTCCTCACCCAGTCCTCCACTCTCCTCATTCCCCATCCCCACTCTCCTCAACCAGCCCTCCACTCTCCTCATCCAGCCCTCCACTCCCCTCACCCAGTCCTCCACTCTCCTCACCCAGTCCTCCACTCCCCTCACCCAGCTCCTCCACTCCCCTCACCCAGCCCTCCACTCCCCTCACCCAGCCTCCTCCACTCTCCTCACCCAGCTCCTTTCACTCCCCTCATTCCACATCCCCACTCTCCTCACCCATCTCCTATCACCTGGTGTTGACCTATTGGTTCGGGCGCGGACCTGTAACTAAGGTCCTGAGTTCGAAGACCGTTGAATTAACACCAGGTGGGGTTGACTCAGCCTGTTATCCTTCCGAGGTCGGCAAAATGAGTACCAGGTAACTTGTTATAGAGAGGTATTGCATCAGCGGCAGACGCGCCCACAGGAAAATGATGCAACCACCCACCACCCCACCACCCATCTTCTCCTCCACTCCCTCATTCCCTATCCCCACTCTCCTCACCCAGTCCCCTCCACTCCCGACTCGAGTCTGTGTTTGTCGGTGGAAAAATATGGATCACGAATTTCCTCCACCAAATGTTGAGAGGTTTACTAACCGCCATGGGAGAGAAGGTGAGTCTCTCTCTCTCTGAAACGTCACTTTACCTTTCGAGTGGTGGTTAGCATACCTGTCTCAACCTTTAGTTGGGAATATTCATTATCACTTCCCAGGAATATTTTAACAAGCCTCTTGAGGAAGTTCAATCCTCATCTTGCCAACTTGACACCATGGAATCCAAGGTCTTCAACATCATTGGAATTTCCTGTGATGAAGCTGAGTCCATGGGCCTATCACTTTTCAGGTTGGTGGTCTCTGTGTTTTCTACCACCTCCTTTGTGGTCTTCCATCATCTGCTCTTCCCATCTTCTGTCCCCCTGCTCCCAGGTTTCTTCATGGCACACACGACCCACCAGCAACTCTCTTCTGGTGAAATTCCCTAAATCCAGAATCACTGTTCACCTCCAGTCTTTCCCTCCACCACCAAAGATGGACGGAGGTTACGTTTTCACCCATTTCTGTTTGTCTGCTTGTCTGTGAGCAGGATATCTCAAAACGTTATGGACGAATTCGGACGAAACTTGGTGGACATGTTGGGTGTGTGACGAGGACGAATTGATTCGATTTTGGTGAAGATACAGCTTTTGGTGAAGCATTACATCAGGCTTTTCCTCAATTTTTTCAGTTGAACGCAATGGTTTTTGAGAAGTCAAGTGATCATGATTGAAAGGCTACTAAGTCGATCTTGTCCCATTTGGTTGTTGACCTCATCCTTGATACATTTTCGTTTTGAGAAGGACCGCTCACCTTCATCACTGCGATTCGATTCCATCATCGATAGGTATGACTGCTCACCATCACCACTGAAATTTGATACCATCATCGACAGATATATCCAAAGAGCGATTTCAATGTTTGGATGAGGACGTGTTGCAACATTCTCAGTTACGATGACAGTTTGTGTGACGTTTGAAGCTCTATTGAAGACGATAGCGAGGTAGAAAACAGGATAGATTCACTTTCGATTGAGGGCTCCAGAAAGTTGGAATAAGAGCTTGCTTGATCTCACGAGTCCAGATAGAAGGAAAGAGACTATCTTGGGCAGGAATCCAAACTTGTAGTTGATTTCCTTGCATGCTTCAAGAGGTTGTTTCAGGGCACTGATTACCTGATCAACTAGAACTAGATGGTATTCATAGAATACTTACCCTGCGCAGTCAAATTGTTGCGAGCTAACTCTTCTGTTTTTTAACTTTTTTTTTCTTTGATTCAATATGGCTGCCAGACCACGTGAGCGATGACATCATAAATTTACATTCTCTAATATAATTGTGGCATAGATCACGCTCAATACATTTCAAACTGATCAGACTAAGCGTTATCCCTGTCGAATTATGACGTCATAATTATGGCACCAATGACGTCATCGTTAACAACACCTATTCCCCATATGGAGTTCTTTACAATGAGCCATGTTTCAATTTTTTTCCATAGAGCGGTTTTGGAGATATAGAGGGGCAACATTTTTCGGTTTTTCCAAGATGGCGCCTGTACCACATGATCTATGACGTCATGATTATCATTAAAACATTCTACACGAGGAGGCACTCCTATGGTGAAAACTTTGTGGCCATCAGACCAACAGTTGCTGAGAAAAAAAAATTCACAATGATCGGATAAGTGTAGTACTTGTCGAATTATACTTCAACATGTACTTGTCGAATTATGACGTCATAACGAAGGCATCGATGACATCATCGTTAACATATCTTACTCCCCGAGGGGAGTACTTGACAATGAGCCATGTTTGAATTTTTTCCATGGAGCCGTTTCAGAGATATAGAGGTGCAACTTTTTTCGATTTTTTCCAAGATGGCGTCTGTACCACGTGGCCTATGACGTTATAATTATCATTAAAAAATTATACAGGAGGAGCCGCACATATGCTGAAAATTTTGTGTTCATCGAACTAACAGTTTCAGAGGAATTTTTTTTTCATACTGATCAGATCAAGCGTTGTACTTGTCGAATTATGACGTCATAATGGAGGCACGTATGACATCATCATTAACATATCTTATTCCCCATGGGGTGTACTTGACAATGAGCCATGTTTCAAATTTTTTCCATTAAGCGGTTTGGGAGATATAGAGGTCTAACGTTTTTCCAAGATGGCGTCCATACCACGTGACCTATGACATCATAATTATCAGCAAAAAAATCTACAGGCAGAGGCGCTCCTATGGTAAAATGTCATGTCAATTGGACCAACGGTTGTGGAGAAAATGAATTTTTTAAATGCAGACTCCCACGTATGGCACACGTACATAGCCGAATGCCTAACCCTGCTTTTCGCTTCGCGAGCACAGGGTAATCATGACAGATGGCGAAGCAACGGTTGCGCATCGGGACATGCCGCTAGGCTGAATTGTACTATCCTTATGGCCACAGAGTTTAATCCTGAAGTCTTCGAAATCCTCAAACTCTGCCTACTTGGTCTTGACAAAATCAACAAGAGACTCGAGTAAGGACACCGCGACATTGAGATTGAAGCTGGTCTCTTGAAACGAGAGACTGATCTGGTGAAAGCCCTAGTGATCTGGTGATCTAGGAACTGTTCCAAATAACAATGAGTATTCGCTCAACTGAATCCGGCTCACCCAGTTTGTGAAGGTCGACTGAGATTCATTTTGGCACACCACTTTGTGTTCCACATCAGTTGACAGGTATTCAAACCTTCGCATATGGGAGTGTAACCTTTGAGTATGGCTGCCACTGCTCCACACCTTGCTCAACATCAAGTACCTGAAAGATGCTTGACAACAGACAACCCTAAAGGTTTCAGTTTTTCACAAAGTAATCGTTAGTAATAAGTCGATGCAGAGAGCCAAGTGTTCAACTTTTGTACAATGTGAAAGAATCTGAAGACCACGGTGCTGCATTCGGTGCGGTGGCACTTTTTCCCTGAGCTGCACATGGGATAAATGTCACACGTGGGCATGATTCAGTGATGATAGTTTGGACACCAATTGACATAATTCCAGTTTTCTTGATGCCTCACTTCCTGTGTACCTCACTTCCTGTGGCCTCACTTCCTGTGTACCTCACTTCCGGTGCCCTCACTTCCTGTGTCCTCACTTTCTGTGTTCTGGGATCATTATTGTATAAAAGCGGGTCAGCCGACGGCATACGGGCTGCCTACGATCCACTCCATTCTACGTTCCCTCTTAAGGACTTCAAACCCTGCTTAGGCCTCTTCTTGTGCACCTGGCCACCATTGTGTTGATTAAAGCCTACCTCAAGGCCTACTTGTCTTTTCTGCTCTGCCACAACACCAATGTACTGCATTTCCCACTCATCGGTCCCTACATGAGCCCTCCCTTCTCTTGGACCCCGGGTGACCACTCCATCCCTCCCTTGCCCCCATCCACCATTGCCACCACATTCCATTTTTTTTTTTTTTTTTTTTTTTGTATACAAGATCGAGGCTCGTGAAAGAGCGAACATTTATCACACAGAAAGACAAACCGACAAACCGACACATAACCGACAAACCGACACATAAAACAAATAACATCGGGAGCGGTAGACAAGATGGGGAGAGAGGGGGAAGGACACAAACACAACATTTGAGAGCAGGAACCGAGAGACATGGAGACATCGAGAGATCTGTGGGAGGGAGAGGGCTTTGGGGAAGAGGCATGGGAAAGGGGGTGGGAGAGGCATAAAACATATGGACACTGCCAGGACTACCAGGAAAGAAGTTGGAATTACAAACAAGGTGGATCTGGGGTGAATTAGTGGGGGTAGAAAAGATCAAGGTTTTGGATGGGGGAAGATAAGAGATGGTGGTGAACAGCTGTTTTAAAGACCTGGAGGGAGGAGTGGGATTGAAGGGAGTGTGGGAGTTTGTTCCAGAGGCGGGAGAAAAGAGGCATGAAGGAGTGAAGGTGAGCAGAGAGCCGAGATTTCGGCAGTTTAACCATCAGAGGCTTGCTGGCAGATATTGTGCGACCTGTAGGAATATTTGGGGGACAGAGCACAGAGAGAGCTGGGGGAGCAAGGCCGGAGAGGAGTCGGTAGAAGACAGAAAGACCACCTACCTGCCTGCGGTGAGTGAGTGAAAGGCCCTCAGAGATAGCTTCATCGCGGGAGATTCCAATGATTCTGAAAGCTTTGGTTTCAACAGCGTGAAGCCGAGCTAGGTGTGAGGCAGGAGCACCAGCCCATAGGGGAGAACAGTATTCCATTGAGCTGCGGATGAAAGCCTTGTATGTGGTGAGGAGCTCAGGTGTGCCTAGGAAGGACTTCGCACGACGGAGGATGCCCAGTCGGCGACTGGCTTTGCAGGCCAGCTTGGAAATGTGGTTTTCCCAAGAAAGATCATGGCAGATAGTGAGACCCAAAAGCTTGAGCGACAGAACTTCTTGGAGAGGATTGTTGAGAAAGTAGATGGGAGGGTTGTCCAGTCGATCTTTTCGGAGAGACATAGTAAGAGTGTGAGATTTGTCAGGATTGAAAGACATGTTCCACTTGTTTGACCAGTCTGTGATTTTGTCCAGGTCTTCAGAGAGTGAGGAGGCTGCAGACTGCCGATCTGAGGGAAGAGGAATGGAGCGGCAGAGAGTGGAGTCATCAGCAAAGAGATAGAGAGGATTTTCCAGAGAGTCGGAGAGATCATTGATAAAGACCAGAAAAAGCACAGGGCCCAGCACACTGCCTTGGGGAACTCCAGCCTGAACAGGAAGGGGAGATGAGAGAAATCCATTCACTACGACCAGAGAGGAAGTCCGCAAGCCATGCATGTAGATTTCCATGGATACCATAGGAGTAGAGTTTGGTGAGCAGAGCTGGGTGCCAGACCGTATTGAAGGCACGTGATATGTCAAGGGAGACAGCTCTGATTTCCTGTTTGGCATTGAGGACCTCCATCCATTGTTGAGACAGGAGAAGCAGCATGTCCAGAGTAGAGTGACCTGGTCTGAATCCAAATTGATGATCAGAGATCAAGCCATTGGAGAAGAGGAAAGATTTCATATCCGAAGCAATGATGGATTCCATGACTTTGCTGATAATTGGGAGCAGGCTGATTGGTCTGTAGTTAAAAGGATCTGTTTTTGCACCTTTTTTGTGTAAAGCGGAAATGTTTGCTGATTTCCAGGATGCTGGCAGATGACCTTGAGCAAAAGATAGGGCGAAAAGAACAGAGAGAGGGTGAGATAGAGCGTCAGAGCAGGATTTTAGGACCCGTGGGCTGATGCCGTCTGGTCCAGTTGCAGAATCAGAGTCGAGGTTAGACAAAAACTCCTCCACCTTGTCAGGAGAGAAGGACACAGAGTCCAGGAGCAGTTGGGGTCGACTGGGAAAGGTGGGAACAGAGAGAGATGGGTTTGGGACTAAAGATTTTGAGGCAAACACAGATATTTCTCAAAGTCTCCCTCTATTTTGACCCTCAACCCTGCTGTTGTATGTTTTCCCCTCTCTTTATGCCATTCCTTTTCTTCTGTTACGTCCTGATCCGTTCTATGTTGTAACCCTTCCACAAGCCTCGACTTCGTATACAATATTTTTCCCCAATTCCGGTTTGTTGGTTGTCGTTTCCCTCTAAGCCTGGTGTTGGCTTAACAGTTAAGCTGGCTGGCTTGAGATCTTAGGGTCTTGAGTTTGAGCTCTTGTTGTGCTGTTGAAAGGAAAAATTAGGTCGGAAAATGAGTACCAGCTTACTATGGCATCCAAGGCCAACTCACACATGGCTTACTGACTTCCTCGACTCTCCTAGCCAATGCGTGGCACTCAACGGAATCCTTTCATCTCCTCTCCCTGTCAAGGCTCGAATGCCTAAAAGCAGTGTTCTGGGCCCAGTCATATTCTTCATCTTCAACGATCTCACTGACTCTCTGGAAAATCCTCTTTTTTTGATGATGCCACCCACTGTCATGACATCCCTCATTCTTCAGATCGGCAGGCTGCAGACTCTTCCTGTTCTTTGAACCTTGACAATCACAAGCTGGTCAAACACTTGGAATATGTCTTTCAATCCTGACAAATCTCACACTCTCAAAATCTCTCTCCGAAAGGACGGTCTGGCAACCACTCCTGTCTACTTTCTGAACAATCCTCTTGAGGAAATTCAGTCATTCAAACTCCTGGGTCTCACTATCAGCCAAGAACTTCACTGGCCAAACTACATTCCAAAGTTGGCCTTCAAAGCCAGCTGCTGACTGGGCATCCTCCATCTTACAAAGTCCTTCCTTGGCACACCTGAACTCCTATCCACCTACAAGGCTTTCATGCACAGCTTGATGGAGTATTGCTCTCCCATCTGGTCTGGCTCCCCTGCATCACATCTTGCTCATATTGACGCTGTGGAAACCAAAGCCTTCAAGATTATTGGAATCTCCCCTTGATGAAGATGAGTCAATGGGCCTATCATTTCACTACCACCGAAAGGGCGGTAGTCTCTGTCTTCTACCACCTCATTTCTTTTTTTATACCCTCTGCTCTTTTCCGCTAGGTTTCTGCATGGCACACATGGTCCACCATCAACCCCTTTTTGGTGGAACAACTAAATCCTGGATCACTACTCACCTCCACTCATTAATTCCTCTTTTCTCCAACGTGTGGAAACAACTTCCACATCCTCTTCAATCTCATTCTTCCCTCCAGGTCTTCAAGACAGCTGTTCACCACCATCTCAGATCATCCCCAATCCTAAACCATCATATTTTCTACCGTTAACCCTTCCTCCTCCACTCCCCCACAACCTAATCCCTCCTCCTTCCAAATTCCCAGTTTTGCCTCTCAAGAGATTCCTTTTCTATCCATCTTGACCACCACATGCATCCTCTCCCCATTCTTCCCCAAATCCATTGTCCAAGTCTCTGTCTATCTTGGCTTTCGCTCAACTCTGTTGATGGGGTTTTCCCCCTTTCTCTATTGTTCCTCATGTCCGGTTGCATCCTGATCCGTTCAATGTACTAGTACTAGCTCCCCCACAAGCCTTAACTATGTATACAAAAAAGTATGTAATTCAATTTAAATAAAATAAAGATTGTAAAAGTCATATAAATAAATAAATTCTGGATTTACTGCTGTTGATGCAGTGTCTCTTACACCACCTAAAGCAACACGTTACACTAGTTATTCGTGTCAGTTGTTTGTATCCTTTCTGACATTGATTAAAACAGTTAGTTTCCTGTTTGGAATGACTTTCAGTTTTGTTTGACTGCTAGACTTGGAAAAGTAAAATAATTATCCCGCTCCTTTCTGCACATGCACGATCGTTCAAAGCCAAAGTACAGTGAAACTACAGGTTCGTTTTTGGATTCATGTTCTGATTCATATTCAAAATATAACATTCAATTGAAACTAAGTTGTTCCTTTATCATAAACTGACGTTTGTAGACAGACAGAAGTGAACCAATTGCTTATACCCGCTTTTCACTTTGTGTGCGTGGGGTAAGAATCTTATTAAGAGGAGGTATCGAGGGAGTGTATTATATCATGCATTCACATTGTTACATATTGCTCAACTGAACCATTGCTCACATTACAATTAGGCTAAAATAGGAGACTTTACAGTTTACATATACTAGCAACGGTACCTGCCCTACGGGCAGGGCTTCAATTGGGAAGCCCAAATGAAAAGGCAAAATATCAGAAATGGAAGGCTTTTTTATATTTAACGATTCATATAAACATCTGTTGAATCATATCACACGCAAATCATCAAAATCTAAACAGTACATGGCGCCCATTTTGAAAAAAAAAAGTGAATTCTGCAAAACGGAAGCGGCCCTTACACGTCTTTCTCAGTCGCACGTTTATGTGTGAAGAGTGCGTGCCGAATCTGTAATACGGAAGTGGCCGCTACACCTGTTTCTCAGTCGCTTTGCACACGCTGCCATGTTACTTCGGAGTTGCACATTTATATAGGAAGAGTTCGTCAGGAGTCGATCTACTCTCTCCTAGTCCTGGTACGTGAATTTCAACAAAAGCCACAACACTGTTCATATCGGTAAATATTGTTGCAGTTCTCTACGCCGTCCTTCTTCCCCTTACCAAAGGGGGATTAATCCCCTTGTCTTTCTGGGCTTGGCGGAACCGAGACTTGAGACGTCCCTCTCGGACACACGTGGAGTAGGGTTTCGGGACCACTTCTTGCTCGTACCTAATTCCCCGCGCTGCCCTGGGAGCGAGGAAACAAGCCTCGCACGAACCACGTGTGGTTTGAGTATGTCGAGTGGATTGTGTACACGTGGTCCGCGCAGTTACCTAGAGGTTGGAACCCGATTAGAGCGGTTGTGCTCGTGCCACGCTTAGTCAAATGAGGAAACCACAGGAACGATCGAATCAGGAAGAAAGGAAGAACAAAGGGTTTAATTATTTCCCACACGTATATACAAGGTTCAAGGACGCAGAGACACAGAGTAGCCTTAAACAGTCTTAACTCAATGCCCGGACAACGGGCCCGTCTCACACTCACACAGGGAATTGCAGATGGGTAGATGTTCCCCAACGCGTCCACGTTGTCGTCCAGAGACGGCCTCCCTCCGGCTCTCCACGGCCCCGGCACGTCCCACGAAGATGGTGGCAGGCGAAGGCAGGGACTCGTAGCGCATCTCCCGAACAAAGCAGATGATGGGGCGGAACGGCAAAGGGCGGACCTTAGCGTGGCTGGCGGTTACTCAGCCGTTCTCACTCGCACGTCTCAAATTGCACTGTACTCGGTTTAAGCGCGTCTGGCTGCGCCTGCGTATATGGACAGTTCTCACACGCGGCCAACTCCTCTTTCCATACACTCCGAGCTGGTTAGCGCGCGCGTTCTCGTGCAAGTTCTCTGCTTCAAGTCCTCTCACCAACCCTTGTGCAACGCGAGTCCTTTGTTCGAGACCTGTTTGCCGCAAGTCCATTCGAGGGCTTTCGCGCAGCGGGTTTTATAGCTATGCCCCCCGAACCTTCTGGAACTCACTCGAACCTTCTCACCACGCCCTGTGACGCAATGCCGCCGTCACCACCTGCGAGCTCTGATTGGCGGCTCGTGTTTACCGTCAGCGCTTCTGCCGCTCTGCCCTCGACTCCGCCCCGGTCCTCCTAGTTTGCCTCGTATTAACTCGCCCAATCATGTCTAGTGCAAAAAGAGATTGATGCTAGGGTAGCTGGAAAGTCGGTGGCAGTAGGGCCTATTTTCCTGACTCTACTCAACGCAGACTAACAATGGAAAGGAACTAAACTCACAAATACTAAGACATAACTATACTATCGCGAGGCTACATGTTGCTTGTGTGACTAACTATGGGGGGCAAAGTTTAACCTTTATTAGGCTCACTTTACAAACTCAAAACCGCAACAATATTATGCCATCGTGTTTGGAAAAACTGGAAAATTGGAAAACTTGGAAACACAATATATCCTATTTTACACGAGGGGGTCTATAGGATTACCCACCCAAAATATCGTTGCGATCGGTTCAGCCGTTTTTGCAGTACCTTCGAACGGACAGACAGACGGACATTTGGTGATTTATAGTAAGATAAACGAGGCTACTGCATTGGAGATTTAGAGGCAGTTTATCCATTAATAATTTTTGCTCATCTTTCTAATTAGTATTCCAAGCTGTGCAATCATCAATGTAAGAAACGTCTTTATCAGGAAGTGAGCATAGTCCAATAAGGGTGGAGGGATATAGTACTGCCCTGTCACCAGCGATTAAGACCGCTGAATGATGGATAACCGAGATGGGTGCCCGAAAAATGGCGGTATTTTTGTCGCATGCGGAATGAAGGAAGGCGAAGCGTTTACTTGAACGGAACACATGGGTTCAACCTGAAATCACAAACAAGTAAACAGGACAAGGAAAATTCAACAAATATTATTTAATGAAAATAAATGAAGGAATGAAAGTATCGAAATAAATGTTGAGGTAAAATAAATCCTACATTGAGGGACCCTCCACACAGTCTCAAAGACGAACACAAAGGGGAAAGCAATAAAAATAAAATGTTCCTTTTTATAGTGCATTTAGCTCATCGTCCCGGCGATTACTTTGGTGAGGTCGGCAGTGGTGGCCAAGTCCAACGCTTCCTGAGCGCCCAATATGGCACCGGCCAACGACGCGAGTGCACCGAGCCGTGAAGTGGGCAGCCAAGATGTCCTCCTCTCGATTCCTGGCCAGCAAGCACAACGCTGCCCCCGGCTGCCCTGAAGAGCACCACAGCCACCAAAACCTCCTCTCCGACCTCTCAAAAGCTCTCCTCACAAGCGCACAAAAAATGGCCAAGCTCCTCTACCCGCCCAAGAGATGTACCATTCTTCCTCCAGCAAAAACCAAGCGCACTCTAGAAGCTTCTCAATGACGTCATACCGACCAATGGCAAAGCTCTTTCCAAATCACTCCATGGTCCTCTCGGCCAATCATGACTTTGGGGGCGTGGCCTGCTGGCTCTGCCCTTCCATGCCCTTCAAAACCACTCTGGGGGCATGGCCGTTTCCATATTAGGGACTTACTTGCCGACCGGTATTCATAGGGCCGGCGCTGGTTGTAAATGTTGTTTAATAAGGGTTTTCATGACCGGCCTTGTAAATGCAAAACGTTAGGGGAAATCACAGAGGGAATAAATCACATACTGGGGAAAACTAATCTTAATCCCTAACTAATTGTCACTGCTTCACCCTTCGTGTGAAGACACATAAACAATCTTAAGCTACAGTTTCCCTACTTAAGTTCTTCGACAATTCTCCTACACGTCCACGGTCCATGCTATAATTATGCAATCCTACCTTCCCTATGGGATCCTTTCACCAACCCCCATAAACGTAACAGTACTGTATAGAAAATCTATTAGGAGATAGTCTTCGCAAAATACTATATGCAGACATGTGCTTGTTGAATGCCTGCTATGTCCGCAGACCAGAGTGAAAATGGTCAAGCTATAACTCTCATTTCACTCCATCATACTGCAGTTAGCAAGAACTCACAGATGCATGTGTACTTCACACCGATAGTTGGCATACACAACAGAAAAAAAGCCAAATTGTCGGCTTATTGCAACAACACCATTCCAGGTCCAAAGATTCTCGGAATAGACTTTGCGATGGCAAAAAAGGAAAGCAAATTTGCTTGCAAGACACACATCTGATTCTCTTCAGTGTGCCAAAGTGCAAATCAATGAAGCGGACAGATGTTGACAATGGTGACTCAACAGAGACCAATGATGACTCAGAGGCCTCCCACTCCGACTGGAGAAATCACCGACTTTGGCTCGGCAGATGACATGAAGGTGAATGTGATGCATGGATCAGGAAGAAATTGGAATTGGCCTCAGGCTACAGATCATATTTTCTACTGCAGAAATGATGTGTCAAAGAAGACTTATGCCCCTATCCTAGTTGACAACAGAAGGCAATTCACTTTTCCCTCACCATAGATTAATAGTTCATTAGACATTGTTTCTTTACGTGTAATCTTTATAAACGTTTCAATGTTTATTTTTTTCAGCCTCAGATTGCAGTACATTATATATGATTGCATTCTCATTCATGTATGTGTCTAACAATTCACTTACTGTATTCTACAAACAAACAAAATTGTTTAAAAGGAAAAATAATTATTTTATTTATGTTAAGAGTACACAGGGTACACAGGGTGGGCCATCAATATATTCCAGGTTTTAAACCACTGTAATTCTGTTACTAAGAAAGAAAATCAAAACAAAATATTTATAGGATACAGGTAAGTACTTCAGGTTTTTGTGGTAAAAATTTTATTGATTTCAGAAGTGTACAAAATTAGGTATGAGTTTCGACGTGATTTCCATCATTTGTCAAGCAGTGTGTGCATCCTTTTGCGATACTCCAAAACCATTTTGTGTCCTATTCCGACCGTAATTTCTCCAAAAGCTACACGAATCCACTCTTTCAGGTCTTGAATGTTCGCTGGTTGAGTTGCATCAACCTTTCCCTTAAGAAAGCCCCACAACAAGAAATCACACGGGGTTAGACCTGGTTGGCATATATATATATACAGGGTGAGTCAAAAGGAGCGCCCGATTTCTGTTTATATATTATATATATATATATATTTCTGTCAGTTGATTGTTTGTTTGCCATTTGTATTACAGTGTACAAGAAGGTAGAAATAAATGAATGACAAGTTTATCTAACCATTTATTCAGGGGAAAATTATTACGGAAGTGTACCAAGCTGTTTTACTTGCAATTTTCAAAGTGCCCTCCCTCGTGATCGATGCACAATTGCAGCCGAGCAGGCACAGAGTGGCACACACACTTGCAGAGTTCGATATCAATTTCCTCAAACTTTGCAGTGATTTGAGCCTTCAATTCCTGAATGGTACGAGGCTTTTCACGATAAACAAGGTCTTTCATGAGCCCCCAAAGAAAGAAATCTGGAGGTGTAAAGTCTGGGGAGCGTGCCGGCCACTCGATCGGACCGCGGCGGCCGATCCACTTTCCGGGAAAGTTTTCATCAAGCCACTGATGAACATGACGTCCATAATGAGGTGGAGCTACATCTTGCTGGAAATAACAGTCCTGATCTTGTATCCTGGGCCAAAAGAAGGTTTGCAGCATATCCAGGTAAATTTCTGCAGTGACAGATCCCTCAAAGAAAAATGGTCCAATTATCCCTAATGGAGAAATGGCTGCCCAAACTGTCACGCCAGGTAAATTTACCTCCTTCTCAACTGTCACTCTTGGGTTCTTCGCAGCCCAGTAGACACAATTGTGTCTGTTAATTGTGCAGTTAAGCTTAAAACATGCCTCATCTGACCACCAGATGTTGTCTTGCATTGTGTCCTCTTCGTCAAGTTTAGCGAAGAACTCTTCGCAAAATTGAAGACGGCGGTCGTCAACTCCATAATGAAGGGCATGCAGTAAGCGTGGAATGTAGGGTTGCCAGTTTTTCTGGTGAAGGATACGGATAACACTTGATTGGCTCACTTCCAACTCTGCAGATAAATGGCGAGTTGACTTTTGCGGACTTTGTTCCAGTCTCCTGATGGCTTCTTCAGCCTTAGCTACATTCGTTGCCGTTTTCGGATGACCGGATTTCTTTGCAGTGGCTACCGACCCTGTTGCTTCAAATTTCTCGACACTCAATCGTATGTTTCTTCCCTGGGGTGGGTTAATATCGAATTCCTGTGCCAAACGGCGTGCCACCATCGTTAGTTGTTCATTACATTTGTAGTAATGTTTCATGGCCGCAATGCATTGATTCATTGAAAGGTAATTCATGGTTCAATTTGGTGCAAAGTCAGTAACTTTCCAAACTCTCAGCAATAACCTGCAAACAAAAATAAAAATAAATAAATTTAGAAAATTAATAATCTGCACGACAATTACTAACATGACATCCCAGAAAGAATCTGACAGCCGAAACAACATAAATTGGGCGCGGCCGCTACTTTTGATTCACCCTGTACTGTATATATATATATGTTCCACATTCTAACAATGTGGAACACAAATCACCTTGGCTCAAACATAATGGAAAAACAAGGCTCGAACATAATGAATAAATAGCTCCGTGGGGGACTGACGGTTCATCTGCGCACCAATCTCCTCCCTCAGTTCATCCATTCTCCTTCTAAGTAATTGGGCAGTTGGCTGCCACATATAGTCCGTTCACTTTGTCAATAAAAACACTTTCATTCAAAATTTATGGAGATTAGCAAACCGGTGCATTTTTGAGAAGCTTATGAAATCAGGAATCTGAAATTCAATATTTACATTTGTGCAGATGCCTGCATAGCCGCCATTTTGGATTTTCAAAATGGCCGCCATAAAATAAGAATTTCCGAATATCTCAGCTTGTAATATTGACATAGAAACTTCATTCTAAATGCTAATCCTATGTTTCCAGGCCCAAGGATTCCAAAGCTTATGTCAAATTAGTGATTATGAACATGAGAAACCAAGAAAAGAAGAAGTTTGTGAAACTATGTTTGTATTTTCATGGAAAAATGCACACTCAAATTGTTGGTAGTGACAACAGCATACGTATAGACGTATTTCCTATCTCAGTTTGACACATCACCATCACTCTCAGTGTCGTATTCAACATTACAGTCTGCATCATTTCCACATTCTGTGCCGCACAAGCATCGTTCTGTGCAAGGCAAGTTATTCCTTCTGCATGAACATCTCTGAGTAGAACAGTTGGTTTTGCAGTGGCATCCCAACTCGATGATGTCATGTGGGACAGGAGGATCCTTTGTGGTGACTGGTAGTATTTGGCCTCTTTTGTGCTGATAGTAACCAAATTTGAGGGGGTCAACGGGCTGTTGCTGCACATAACATTGGCTTGGCACCATACTCGGCTTTGTAACCGCACACGCTGGATGTGTTCCTCAAGTGCGTCGAGTGTAGGAGGTAAGTTGTTGCTTTCAGACAGGTGTTTACAAAACAGATACCATCTTCGATCAGGGATACTTGCAATGTGAATACCCTTGGGACAGTAGGTTGAGCACACAAATTTGGCCAATACGTCTTTCACCTCCTGTGTTAGGTCAACTTCCTCCGGTAGTTTCATCAGTGCTCTGACCAAGTGCATTTCAGCTTTCATATACTGCTGAAACCATTTAGTTTTGCCTATTCCTGAGAATTTTCCAACATTGTGTGCTCCAGTGAATGCGTGGAATACAGGTATAGCTTGCGCCTTTTCTTTGCCCAAAGCTCTCCAGATTGGCTTTATTTCGACTGTACCGGATACCATCAAAATAGATGTCTTTTTGCAGAGCTTGTTAGAGCGTGCCACGGCCAGAACCAAGACTCCAGTGTCAGGAGTGAAGAATAGTAGCTGTGGATGAGGACACAGCTGTGATGCCTCCACTGCCAGGCAGATCATCAATGTGTCAGCCTCCTCGTGATTGTTGTCTTCAAAGTGCATGTTTCTGTTGCTTCTGGTGTGACCTGATGCTGATGTGATGACTAACTGAGGTGAGTTTTTGTTGTAATCAAAGTCTCTCGCTCGCTGTATGGACATTTGATTTGTGGCATCAGAATAATAACTCCGATGCCACATGGGTTTCCTTTCAATCAATATTTCTTTGGTAAAGTCTTTGAGGCGTCTTTGGATGTCAACATATTTTCCATCCTGTAAGCTGTCTCTTTCTTCCACTACATCGAGTAGTTTCTGGTATGATTCTGTTCTGGGATATTGAACAAGTGTTCCTTTGCAGCCTCCTCTTTATCATGGACACCTTGTCCGGGCGCCGTTTCCTCTGCGATACAGGAGCGCAGGTAAGCGTCATCCCAGCCTACACGTCCGACAAGCGAACCGCGGGCCGGGGCCCCGCTTTGCTTGCCGCCAACGGTACACCCATCCGCACGTTCGGGAAGCGCTGCCTCTCCCAGCGGTTCGGAGGGCAGTGCTTTCAATGGTCGTTCGTGACCGCTAGCGTGCCCATGGCATTGCTCGGTGCGGACTTCCTATGTGCGCATGGGTTGTTGGTCAACGTAAAGCACAGATGGCTCGTCCAGGCCGAAACCTTTAGCTCGCTCGCTTGTTCGCTAAGCAGCTTGTTGAGCGGCTCACTGAGCGGCTTGCCAAGCGGCTTGCTGGACGGTTCCATCCCGGCGAGTTTGGTTTGCACGCTTCCGGCAGCGGACGACTTTACCCACCTCCTCGCCAGTTTCCCGGCCCTCACGCGGCCCACCTTTTCAGCGGTGGCCGTTAAACACGGGGTGGAGCACCACATCCCCATGGTCAGGCCGCCGGTCTATGCCCGGGCACGCCGGCTCGAGCCCACGAAGCTCGCGGTGGTGAAAGCAGAGTTCGCCACGCTGGAGCGGCTGGGGATCGTGCGGCGCTCCAACAGCGAGTGGGCTTCCCCGCTGCACATCGTGCCGAAGCCCGGCGGGGGATGGCGGCCGTGCGGGGACTACCGCCGGCTCAACGATGCCACCACCCCCGACCGCTACTCGGTCCCACACATTCAGGACTTTTCCACCCGGTTGGCCAACACGACCGTGTTTTCAAAGGTGGACCTCATCCGGGGCTACCATCAGGTCCCCGTCCAACCGGACGACGTCCCGAAGACGGCCGTCATCACCCCTTTCGGCCTCTTCGAATTTCTAAGGATGCCCTTCGGGTTGAAGAATGCGGCTCAGGCGTTCCAGCGGCTTATGGATAGCGTCTTGCGCGACTTACCTTTCCTGTTCGTCTACCTGGACGACATCCTAGTCACGAGCGTGTCCCGGGAGGACCACCTGCTCCACCTCCGCACGCTGTTCGAACGCCTGGGCCAGCATGGCCTAATCATCAACCCTGCCAAGTGCCGTTTCGGTGTCACCACCATCGACTTCTTGGGGCACCGCATCACCGAGCACGGTGCCGTCCCTTTACCGGCCAAGGTGGAGGCAGTCATGGATTTCCCGCGGCCCCGCACGATCAAGGGGCTCCAGGAGTTCCTGGGCATAGTAAACTTTTACCACCGCTTCGTGCCCCACGTCGCCCAGCTCCTCCGCCCCTTGCACGAGGCCCTCCGGGGCAAGCCGGGCAAAGGTGACATCGCATGGTCGGAGCCGATGGCCGCGGCGTTCGCGGGCGCAAAGCTGGCTCTGGAAGACGCCACCATGCTGGCGCACCCAGCGCCCGAAGCACCGATCGCCCTCACCACCGCCACGTCGGATTACGCGGTGGGCGCGGTGCACGAGCAATCGGTGCGTGGTGCTTGGCAACCGCTGGCGTTTTTCAGCCGGAAGCTTCGCCCGCACGAACGCCGGTACAGCACCTTCGACCGCGAGTTTCTCGGACTCCACCTGGCGGTCCGACACTTCCGCCATCTGCTGGAGGGCCGCCCGTTCACGGCCTTCATTGACCACAAGCCCCTTGTGTTCGCGATGGCCAAGGTCGCCGAGCCATGGTCGGCACGGCAGCAGCGCCACCTCTCTGCCATGTCCGAGTACACGACGGACATCCGTCACGTGGCGGGTAAGGACAACCCGGTGGCGGATTGCCTTTCCCGGTCCGTCGTGCACGCGGTCCACCTCGGGGTCGACTATGCCCGGATGGCAGAGGCCCAGACCGCCGACCCCGGCGTCCAGGCCTTGCGGACCGCCGTCACGGGCCTCCGCGTCACCGAGGTGCCGTTCGACGCCGCGGGCATGGCCCTCCTATGCGACGTCTCCCGTCTCCCTCGGCCGGCCTCGCCCCATCGTGCCCGTTGGCTGGCAGCGCCCGGTGTTCGACGCCATTCACGGCCTGTCCCACCCTGGCGCGAGGGCAACCCAGAAACTCGTCGGGGCAAAGTTCGTCTGGCATGGCCTCCGGAAGTACGTCCGCGACTGGGCCAGGACGTGCCTCGCGTGCCAGCGCGCAAAGGTCCACCTCCACACCCAGGCACCGTTGGCCCCGTTTACGGTGCCCGAGCGGCGGTTCGACCACGTGCACATCGACTTGGTGGGACCTCTGCCCCCCTCGCGAGGGTTCACCCACCTCCTCACCATGGTCGACCGCACCACACGGTGGCCGGAGGCTGTCCCATTGGCGGCGACGTCTGCGGCTGAGGTCGCGCAAGCCTTTATCACCACTTGGGTTGCCCGGTTCGGTGCCCCCTCGGACATCTCGTCCAATTGCGGCCCCCAGTTCACCTCGGAGCTCTGGGCCGCGGTGGCGCAAGGACTCGGGGTGAAGCTACACCACACCACGGCCTACCACCCCCAGGCCAATGGCCTGTGCGAGCGCTTTCATCGCTCCATGAAGGCCGTGCTCCGGGCCAGCCTCTGCGACGGCGGCTTGGTCGACAGACTCCTCTGGGTCCTGCTGGGCCTCAGGACGCCACCCAAGGACGACCTGCACGTGTCCTCGGCGGAGCTGGTCTTCGGGCAACCACTGCGGGTACCGGGTGAATTTATCCCCGACTCCACGGCTCCTTGGTCCGTGGCACAACAGCGCTCCGCCCTTCAGGAGACCGCCCGGAGGTTTGCCCCGGTGCCAACGGCACGCCACGGTTGCCTGCCCGCCTTCCCACGTCGCCCCGGAGCTTCGCACGGCAAAGTATGTGTTCATCCGGCACGACGCCCACCGGGCACCGCTACGGCCCCCGTACGACGGGCCCTTCCGCGTGTTGGAGGCCGGGGACAAGTTTTTCACGGTCGACATCGGCGGTGCCCCGGATCGCATTTCCGTGGACCGCCTCAAGCCGGCCCACCTCGATCCGGACCACCCCCTGCCAGCGGCTCTACCTCCGCGTCGAGGCCGCCCCCCGGCGGTCGGACCCCCGGCACCCCCGCCAGCAGCTCTGCCTCCGCGTCGAGGCCGCCCCCCGGCAGTCGGACCCCCGGCACCCCCCAGCCCTGCCGTCCCGCCACCCCCCAGACCGGCACCCATCGCCAGGGGGCGTTTCTGCCGGGTCATCCGGCTTCCCCGCAAACTCACCCTTCAGGTGCGCGGGAACTCTGGGGGGGCGCGTGTGGCGGACACAAGCAAGGTACACTAATTCAGCGCACCAGCAGGTGGCGTGAACGTCCAGGCGGGGAACTGGCATGCATGGCCCGCCTATCGACCGATCGGCCACGCCTGGGGACGAGGCGTGGCCTCGGCACATATATGCGGGCTCTAAGCTCGGGCCCGCTCAGTGCTGCAGTTCGAGCTTTCATAATAAAGACTCTTGGTTTTTTCAAACGCGTTGTGGCCTACCTCTTTGGCAAGCAAGTTGTGTGGGCAGCACCACACTTCATATATATACATATATATATATATATATATATATATAATATATATATATATATATATATATATATATATATATATATATATATATATATATATATATATATATATATATGTATATATATGTATATATATATATATATGTATATATATATATATATATGTATATATATTGTTACAGATACGACTTTGATGGTATGGTGGGCCGAGCGGGATGGCCGCCGTATCCGTACAAGTTACCCGATTGTGCCCGAATGTTGACTAATCGCGCTACGCTGGCTCAATAAGAAAAAAGAAGACACCCGGCTGGATTATAATGACACAATACGACACCAGGGTTTCGATTCTCAAGACCTCCGGAGGAGGTTATATTAAGGCGGAAAAGGTTAGATTACAGGGACAAGAGGGAAACATAGGAAGGTGGGCACTTAGACACAACCTTATATTAACCCTAGACAGACCACAGATAAACGGGACAAGGCTCACTCACACGGGGCTTGATGGCCAGGAAAGCGGCAGTCGATGGCTCAGGTGCACCTGGCTCAGGGACAGAATCGCGTACGGTGGTGTCCAGCAGATGCGGGGAGGTCGCTCAGCGCTCGTGGGTCGCGACTTTGGTGGAGATGCCGGGGAGGTCGCTCAGCGCTCGGGAGGGTGGCGTCTTGTCTTCCAAGCTCGGGGCGCATCTGACGTCACGTCCGGCGCGGGGCCGCGTATATCCGGCGGGGAGTCACGCCCTCGCTCGTTAGCTCCGCCCCATATGGCATCGGCCCATGGCTTCTCATTGGGTGCGGGGGTTACCGGCTCCGCCCTTGACGAGGGGCCGACAGGGAGCCCCCTTCTGGGTAACCCCGTCGAGCACATGTTCAATGGCGGCCAACCGAGCCGGAGTGAGGACGCAAAGCCGCTGTTGTTGTGGTTGTTGTTGGAGCTTGAGATGATGGGAAGAGATGCGGGGAGGTATGGGAAGGTCCTAAACTCCTACTGGTGCCATATCATCACATTCTGGTGCAACGAAGAGTCATAATTAATGGAAACAAGTCCTTAACTGACATAGATTAAGAATAACTAGCAAGATGTCCTATAATTGTCTACGTGTGGTGCGGGGACCTGGGCACGACATTTAATGGGGGGATGAAGGGGAAGATCGGCTCTAATGGGTGTTGTTTACAGACAATGGGACTAGGGAATGGGGTAAGGGAGAGTTGGGGAGTATCGGAGAAAATAGGGGAATATTTACAAGCGGATATGGAGGCCAAATTCCATATTCGCAACATTGCACCCTTCTCTACCCTCGGGGCGTCCCGACCCGATAAATTTTTACCTACTTTAGTGTGGCACGCAATGTAGTTCCCTCTACTATTAACTCTACCCTGAGTGCGACAGTTTTACAGATATTCACAAATGAGTAAATATGTCCCCCTGCGACGTTGCACCCTTCTCCTCACAGAAACACACCCACAGGATAACCGAATCCGGAAAGAATTCTCAAACTAAACATACAGCCGGTAGGGAGCATTATTTACAAGACTATGCTGCTATTTACACTACGATCCAGGACCTGTTTTTGGAGGAACACATGCAGATGTTATGCATAGAGAGAGCGCGCTTGCCAACATCGATACACCAACCCACGAGTGCTCTGTGGCCGACGGCCTTTAATAACGTGCAGAGCACCCTTCCCGAGCATCACAGCACCACCCCACCACCAATCGGTGCAGTCACCATTGTTCATTGGAATAAAAATAACTTCAACAACCCCTAACCCTGCAGGTGTCTCTTGCTCTTCTTGTGGTGCACTTGGTGTTACTTAAAAGTGGTTCACCTGTATGGCATAGGTGCCACGTTGACCCATAGGTCCATCCCCGGGTGGTGCTTGGCCGCAAACGAACTGCGGTCCATCGTGGGTGGCCACAAACATTGCGGTCCATATGGTGTATCGATCCAGGCAGCCAACAGCGAAAGTGCAGGCCCACAACTGCGTAGCCAGCACCTCTCTCTCCTCTCTCTCTACCCCAAAGCCAGATCCTCGGAGGTGGGAGACAAAAGAAGCAGACAAGTGAGTAAGGTGGTAAGGGCGCAAAAGTGCACGCAATGTAAGGTAATGCACACTGGGGGCACATGGGAACCAGGTGAGACAGGTACGTTCCTACCGTACGCCCCCCCCCCCACCAGGTAACCTACATGGCCCCTCCCTTACCCCTTACTGCATCCACACAACACAACACTACTCATAAACATCTACTTTACAAATCAACAAACATCCCTACTGTCTTCCCCGTTCCTCCCATATACCAAATTCGTCTTCTCTCCCTCCTAACCAATCAAATTTGCCATTTTCAACTCTCATCAAAATTTGCCATTTTCAACTCAACATCAAAATTTGCCATCACCAATTCATCATCAGTCCCTCCTAGGGAGGGAGAGATGGAATCACCCCAATGTCTCATCCACGTCGTGATGCGTCTCACAAATCCAACAGCAATTCTCATTTCTGCAACACAAACAAAGAAAACACAGGTGTGGAGTCATCATCATCACCACAGGTAAGTGGCTGCGTATGGTGCGACAGGTTCATCAATCCTAACTATTTCCTAAATGACTTTAACAACTTTACACTACCCGGGGTCTTTCTCCGGCCAACCCATTGGCCCTCTTACACTATGGGTTCTAAAAACCAATTCCCATTGGCCAAACTGTGGTGCTCTTCAATTTGGGGTCTCACTCCCCCGATTCATCTCCCGGTGCCCTCGTACAATTTCTGGGCTGTGGCGTGTACCTCTCCCAGTGGGTCTACCCACCTGCACACCTCCACCACTGCAGTTGCCTCCGAGCTTACCTGCTCCTTGCCCTAACCTAACTACCTGGGGAAGGCCCTCTGGCACTCTCCCCACTCGGTGCCCTCTCTGGCACTGGGCTACCCGGGTCCATCCTCCGGATCCTCGGGCCCCATCCACAACTCTACCGGCTCCCAGAGCCCACCTGCGGCCTCACCTGGCCGACATCCTCACAGTGGTGGAGTGCCCAACCAACTACACACACTAACAGGCTACACGCCCAGCCATTTCCACAACACTAATGCACCCATTCACAACACCATTCTGCAACCGCACCACAAATGCCAATATCCAACCACAATTTACCTGCACCCTCTACCTAACACTTACACTACCCGCCCCGGGTACTCGTGAAAGGGGTCCACTCTTCCCCCATCCACACCTTCGCACCATGCACACCACTCCGTACCACTTACTCCAACTTTTCTCCACACACCTGTACTTGCACACCTGTGCTCTCACACCTGGTGCCACCGGCACCCTTCTCTCCCCAAGCGCATTCGCGCTGATCCACACACTCACTACTCATACACGGCTCCACACACCTGTCCAGTTGCACACCTGTGCAATCACACCTGTTCAATTCTCACAAACACGGCATCATCTCAGCTAACTACTCCCTTCTGAAACTTGCGCTTCCCAGTCGTCCCTTTAAACTATTGCGCTCCCTCGTCATTATCATCCATACTAATCTACCTGCGTCCCCACTACAGGTATCAGTCACTAACTAAACTTAACGTTACCTAATGTCAATCTCTTCTAGATCCCTACACACCATATCCTAACCCACCCGGGCTAGTTTTCACTGCCATACACCCCATAAACTATTGCTCCTTTGCCCCCCACATGGGAAGGATGGTGGATTTGCCATCCCACCACATCGGGGGTCTCTCACTACCAATTTTGCACATCAAATTTCGTTTTTCTCTAATTTTGGGTCCAATACACTAACCTCATCACCCAGTCGACTCACTAATACCTCTCGGTGCGCCAATCCCTGTCCAAAACCCGGCTTCGTAAAGCCAAGCAATGGATGCTGGTTGTTTTGTGCCAGCGGCTGGATGCGTCCGGCATTCGGGGCAGGGACGGGGGCGTACCCGGGCCGAGATCCCACGCATCACCTCGGCGTGGAGCCATCCAATGTCCCGATCTCGACCTGCCGGCACGTCTCAACAAAACGTGGTCGCCATAACGACCCTTCCTATCGGGCTGCCAGCTCCGCCTAGTGGAGCCTGGACGCGGCCGTTCAAAGCGAGGCCCGGCACGCACCGAGGGCCTGCTTCGGCTAAAAGTCGCTCTAACCTCTAACCCGTGTAACGTCGATGCTTCACCTGGACGCTTACACCCCGTGGCCCGTTCCTTGCTCACACATCCAGCCGTGCCCATGCTCCTCGTACCTTTCCTTACACACCCAGGTACACTCATTCCACTCACAGCCTTGGTCACACACCTGACCACCGAACACTTTGGCACACACTCGTTGGTAGCACACCTCACCAATACACCTCTTCGCGCCCCCTCCTCGGTCACCTCCTCTGTGACAATCACAGGTGTGCCCTCATTCGCACACCCAACCACGTGCCTCACCACCAACTCCAGCGTGCATTCCCACTCACGCTCTACCATTCCAGGTGTGCATCCTTCCATCCCAGGTGTACATCCTCGCTCACCTGTCACAACTAACTCACGCTCCATGTCACTCTCACTACTTTCACCTCCATTCCTGACAGCGCACTCACCCTTACTCTTGACAGCACACTCTTTCCTCATGCACCTGTCCGTCACACACCTTTCTCGCGCACACTCTCCCGTTACACCCTCTGTAACACTCACCACAGCTGTGCATTCTTCCTTGCCTTTGACAGCGCACTCTTTCCCCATGCACCTGTCCGTCACACACCTTCCTCGCGCACACTCTCCCGTCACATCCTCTGTAACACTCACCACACCGCGCTTCCATGTGCCCCCTCACACACGCGCTACGACCGACTCACTCTCGCCAGCACCCTCACTCCTTGGCACGCACTTTTTCCTCACACACCCCAGAGTCGGACTTTCTCGCACACCTCCTCTTTCGCACACCAGACCTGTCGCACACTTCACCAACGGCCTCTCACGAACACCCGGGTCTATCTCGACCCCCAAGCCTCTTAAATCACCTGGCGCATCATACGCACGACCATATTGGTCACCACTTACACCGGGTCCTCTTCCTCTTCGCTTCTCCTCCATCACCTGCGAATCCCTCATCCGGTTAATGAGCACATCATCACGATCCAAACACAGACTTTGGACCAATTCTTTTATCTCCTCTTTTATCTCTTTCTTATCCCCTCTCCGTCGCTTCTTAATTTCGCTCATCCCTTCTTCCACTTCTTCTAATTTGTGCCTCATCTCCTTCATCTCTTCGTGCGCCCCTTTAAGTTCTTCCTCTAACTCCACTTTATTTTTTTCTATGTGCTCCCGCACCTCCCGCTCTTTAACCTCCATTACCTCTACCACCTTGTCCATTTTCCTCGTCAGGTCCTCATGTACCGTCTGGCACTCTTTTTTAATTACCCCTACGTCCTTTTTCATCTCCTTCTGTGTCGATTTTAAACCCTCTATTACCGCTGTGTTCTTCTTTACCTGGTCCCCCAACTCCTTTTGTCCCACTGTCAGTTGTTCTACTCCCAGCGTCAACTCCTCTATACCACCTTGCAATTTTACAGTCCCCTTTCTCACCTCTTTCTCCATGCGCTCCTTACAGTGCCTCACCTCCTCGCGCACTCCTCCGACCTCCTCACTCACTCCTCTTCTGATCTCCTCTCCCATCACTTGCATCTCCTGCCCAGATGCCACCCTCATCTGCTCCATTTCCTCCCTGTGAGCATCCAGTTTGGTTTCTACCCCCATTCTGACCCCCTCTATCTGCTGCTCCATTTGTTTAACTTCCCTTTCCGCTTGGTCCCTCATGTCCCTCAATTTGCCTTCCATACTGTTTTCTAACCCCTCTAACCCATTTTTCACTCCCTCTATCTGATTCTCCTGGGCAGCCATTCTATTTTCTACCCCCATTAACCCATTTTTCACTTCTTTTATCCCGTTGTCTAACCCCTCAAAATTATTGTCTATCTTCCCAAATTTCTTGTCTAACTCCTCAAAATTATTGTCTAACCCCTCACTGGTACCCCTCGCTTCGTCCCTCATTACCCCCATTTGCTCACTCTGAGCCCTCGCTTCGTCCCTCATTACCCCCATTTGGTTTCCCATTACCCCCATTTGGCCCTCCATTCGCCCACTATCAACCCTCATTTGCTCACTCTGAGCATCCATCCGGTTCCCCAATTGGTTACTCTGCAGTTTGAGGGACGCCTGCATTTGCGCCATAAATTGCTCCATGAGGACCTGCATCTGGGCCATCCCTCCCACTTGTGCAGCGGGTGCGGCCGCCGTAGCTATGTGCGAGGCGCAATTTCGCGCGTCTGCTACCCCCGCTGTTTCGCTCTCCTCATGTCCCTCATGTCCCTCAATTTGGTCCTGGACCGACCCTGCTTCACTCTCCCCTACCGGACCCCAGCCGTCTTGATCCGCCATAGCGCGACTTTCAAAATTCGGTTTTTATTTTTTATTTTCGTAAAACAAATTGAAATTTCGCCGTTATAATTTCGCGCGGGAAACGCGCTCCGAATCGATTTTCCCTCCCAAAATTTGGGCCTAACTAATTTAGTCCCGGGTTCGAATTCCACTCCTCGACACCAATTGTTACAGATACGACTTTGATGGTATGGTGGGCCGAGCGGGATGGCCGCCGTATCCGTACAAGTTACCCGATTGTGCCCGAATGTTGACTAATCGCGCTACGCTGGCTCAATAAGAAAAAAGAAGACACCCGGCTGGATTATAATGACACAATACGACACCAGGGTTTCGATTCTCAAGACCTCCGGAGGAGGTTATATTAAGGCGGAAAAGGTTAGATTACAGGGACAAGAGGGAAACATAGGAAGGTGGGCACTTAGACACAACCTTATATTAACCCTAGACAGACCACAGATAAACGGGACAAGGCTCACTCACACGGGGCTTGATGGCCAGGAAAGCGGCAGTCGATGGCTCAGGTGCACCTGGCTCAGGGACAGAATCGCGTACGGTGGTGTCCAGCAGATGCGGGGAGGTCGCTCAGCGCTCGTGGGTCGCGACTTTGGTGGAGATGCCGGGGAGGTCGCTCAGCGCTCGGGAGGGTGGCGTCTTGTCTTCCAAGCTCGGGGCGCATCTGACGTCACGTCCGGCGCGGGGCCGCGTATATCCGGCGGGGAGTCACGCCCTCGCTCGTTAGCTCCGCCCCATATGGCATCGGCCCATGGCTTCTCATTGGGTGCGGGGGTTACCGGCTCCGCCCTTGACGAGGGGCCGACAGGGAGCCCCCTTCTGGGTAACCCCGTCGAGCACATGTTCAATGGCGGCCAACCGAGCCGGAGTGAGGACGCAAAGCCGCTGTTGTTGTGGTTGTTGTTGGAGCTTGAGATGATGGGAAGAGATGCGGGGAGGTATGGGAAGGTCCTAAACTCCTACTGGTGCCATATCATCACATTCTGGTGCAACGAAGAGTCATAATTAATGGAAACAAGTCCTTAACTGACATAGATTAAGAATAACTAGCAAGATGTCCTATAATTGTCTACGTGTGGTGCGGGGACCTGGGCACGACATTTAATGGGGGGATGAAGGGGAAGATCGGCTCTAATGGGTGTTGTTTACAGACAATGGGACTAGGGAATGGGGTAAGGGAGAGTTGGGGAGTATCGGAGAAAATAGGGGAATATTTACAAGCGGATATGGAGGCCAAATTCCATATTCGCAACAATATATATATATGTATATATATATATATATATATATATACAGTATATATATATCTATATATATATATATATATATATATAGTATATACACATACATACATACATACATATATATATATATATATATATATATATATATATATATATATATATATATATATATATATATATATATATATATATATATATATATATATATATATATACTTGCACACACTCATATACCCACTCACATACCCACTCATATGCATACATACACACACACACACATATATACTTGCACACACTCATATACCTACTCACATACCCACTCATATGCATACATACATACACACACACACACACACACACACACACACACACACACACACACACACATGCACACACTCATATACATACATACACAAACACACACACAACAAAATAGTGTCGCATCCCCTTCAGGGCGAGACAGAGTAATACTAATAGTAATAATATTAATAGTAATATAGTAATAATTATTTATACAAATCGTTATAATTCATAATTAGTAACATATATTAATTACTATTAGTAGTACTGTTTTGTTGCATTATAATTCATAATTAGAGAAGGGAAGAAACCATGGCGATCATAGCACGGAGCCAATACATTATACACCGCTCTAAATCATCATCTCCATACGTTCCTTCAGTTTTGTTACAGGAGAGTAAATACGTATAAAGGTGACGAACGGCGCAACGCACAATAACTAAAACAAAGATCGTTATCACAAATCACAAGCGATGCGCTGCGGAAGTTGTGGCTGCGTCGTGTTGTTATCGCATGGAAACCTGCACGCTTTCGCGCATGCGCACTCGCATCCTGCGGCTCGGAGTCGTGCATAAAAAGGGCGCATGAGGTCGTTGGCGGAGGGTGTTCGTGTTGCTCTTCGTCTTTTGCCCGTTTGTGGGGCGACCCTTGTGGCTGGTGACCTGCTTCAGTCCGGCTCTCTCGGTCTTGCCTTTCGGTCGTCCTCGCTCATCGGCACGATGGTAGGCGCGCGGTTGCGTGGGTGTTTTTTTAAATATATGGTGGGGTGGTGTGGGGGTTTGGGGTCTTGGGGTCGTATCAGATCAGTAGGTTAATTGTGTTGCGAGGCTTAAGCGAGTGTGTTCCATCGTCAGTACTTTCGCATTTGCATTGATCATGATGTTTTTCTTTGTGCTTGTAATTGGTCGCACATGTTCGTCGATGAGACGTTGCTCTTGTCTTTGGGAGGAGCGGGTGGTCTATCGGGGGGTAACACTTTTTACAACATTTATTTCAACATATGCGGTGACATATTTCTTTTCTTCTTCCCCTCGCTTTTTTCTTTATTTTTATTCATTATTATTATTTAATTTATTTGTATTTATAAATGTTTTTTATTCTCCCTCGCTTTTTATTTTTATTTATTTACTTTAATTTATTTGTATTTTAAAAAAAAAATTCTCCCTCGCTTTTTTTTTCTTCTCCCCCTCGTTTTATTATTATATATTTTTATTTATTCATTATTATTTATTTGGATAGTTATAAATGTTCTTTATTTATTTCTTTTCTTCTCCCTCGCTTTATTTTTTGTTTATTTTCTTTCTCGCCTGCCTTTTTATTTATTTCAGTTTTTTTAGATTTATTATTTAATTAATATATTTGTGTGTATATATATATATATATATATATATATATATATATATATATATATATATACAGTATATATGTATATATATATATATATATATATATATATATATATATATATATATATATATATATATATATATATATATATAATTTTTTTTTTTCTTTTTTTTTAAGTTTTGAGAAAAATGGAGCCTGACTGGCTTGCTAATTCTGTACACAATTTGGAAATGTAAATGCAATTAGTTTCTCCAAGTGTCTTTGCAAAAGGTGTGGAATTTAAATTGAACGGCAGAACAGGTGTAAAGAGCTTACATTTTGTACACGTAGTCTTGTAGGGTGAGGTTTGCAAGTTTTTAACCATCGATTTAAAAATTGCCTGAAAGCTGCTGATGTGATTTAATGATGTTTGTACTGATGTGTACATAAATGATCTGAATACAAAGTCTAGACTCGTGGAAGAGCAAAGTTGGAAGGTGACGCACCGGTTGGCACCAAGGGTTTGAACCAATAGGATGAGGTACACGTTTGGTGCAGGAGGCCATTTGGCCCATGCCTGTGCTGCACCAATCGCATTATTGTCACCCGTCCACAAACGAGGCAATATATCCAGAGCCCTCTATCTGCAATGTGTCCAGGTACCTATCCAAATCGCATTTAAACTTTTCTGCTGCCACTACCTTTCTGGGGAGACAATTTCATGCATTAACCACTGTGACAAAGGCCCTTGCCTTGAAAACTGGCCCTGAAAAAAACCCTGAAATAACTGTCCTAATTTTCACTTTTACCCTTTATCTATGGCCCCTGATCCTAACACTGTCCGCTCTACTGGGAAAAGTCCACTTCACCTATGTTGTCCACACCCTTATCTTTAAAGGCATCTCTATCGGATCACCTCGCAACCACCTCATTTCTAATTCAGTCATGTTTCCTTCAAACTCTCATAGCTTAATCCAGCTAGGCCTGGAATCGATGTACAGCAATGCCCCGTTTTACGCCATTTTGACCTACGTCAAATCTGACTTTGCGCCACGAGTAAATGTCAGTTCAGCAAAAGTCATTATGTGCGACTTTACATCACTCATACATCATAATAGGACGTGAAAAAAATTAATTTTTCCTTAAATATATATTTAAAATAAAATAGTACTTAAAAATTTACAATAAAGGAAGCTTTATTTTAACAATTAAAACTTTACAATTTACAATTTCTTAATGAAGAAAATTAACAATAAAAACAATTTAAAATACAATAAAAAGCACATTAAAAATATTTTTTTTTAAATGTACATACAGTATACGTACGCATAGCTGCTGGTTCTCATTCAAAATGAAGGCGACGCCATATGCATTTTTTCTGTGGTCGCGTGCTTGCTTTGCCTTTCGCTGTTATTTTTGTGATTATTCCTTTACTGTTTCTGTTAGCCATCAAAAATGTAGTGGTCTGAGAGGGTCATTTACCAGTGTGGCAGCTACATTCAAATGTAAGGTGTGCACAGAGGGAGCTGCAGATGGAGGAAATGTTGAGTTGGATCTTGGAGACGGCGTGAAGCTGGAAGGTGTGAAAACATTTTGCTACCTCGGAGACATGCTGAATGGAGAAGGTGGATCAGACTCGGCAACGGTTGTTAGTGAGATGTGCATTGTGCATGGAAGAAGTTTCGGGAACTGAGTGGCGTGCTGATGAGAGTGTCGCTGAAGCTGAAGGGAAAGGTGTATGCTGCATGTGTGAGAAGTGTTATGATTTATGGGAGCGAGACATGGGTAATGAACGTAGAGCAGCAACGAAGGCTGGAAAGGGTGGAAATGCGAATGGTTCGATGGATGTGCGGAGTATCGTTGAGAGAGAGGAAGACAAATGATGAATTGTGAAAGATGATGGGAATATTGCCTGTGATTGATGCTGTGAAGAGGAACAGGCTGAGATGGTTTGGTCATGTGTTGAGGAAGGATGAAAGTGACTGGTTGAGAAGAGTGATGGAAATTGATGTAGAAGGAAGTAGAGGACGGGGAAGACCGAGAAAGACTTGGCTAAAGATGGTGGAAGAAATGCGGGCAAGGGGGTTAACAAGGAGAGATGCAGAAAATAGGGCAAAATGGAGAAGATTGTCATGGGGACTGCAAGGCTAACCCCCACTCTAGCAGGGAAAATGGCCTTAAAATGCATGTTGTTGTTGTTTGTTAGCCATGGGTCCTAAGGAGGATAGTGCTAGTGTTTACAAGCGTAATGTGGTTACGATGGAAGATAAGTTAAATCTGATTAAAAGGTATGAAAAAGTGTCGGTGATAGCGCATGCCTTAGGGTTGCCACGGTCGACGGTATCGACAATCATTCATGATGGGGAACGTATTCTTGCATACGTCACTGAAAAAGTGCCGTCGGCGCAGACTGCTGTCATGAATGTGAAGAGGTCATTTTCGACGAGATGGAGACTCCTTTCGTTTTGGATCGAATGCCAGACCCATGAACGCATACCAACGAGCCAGTTGCTGATACAGGAGAAGGCAAAGTCTTTGTTCCAGGATCTTCTGAAGTACCCGGAGGATAAGGACACAACCTTCGTTGCAAGCTTTGGATGGTTTGCACGCTTTAAACGGCGCTTCAGTTTGCACAACGTCAAGATTCAGGGCGAAGCTGCAGCTGCTGACACCATAGCCGCCGAGGAATTTCCTGCCACATTGAAGATCATTGAGGACGAGGGATTCTTGCCCGAGCAGATCTTCAATGTCGACGAAACTGGCCTTTTTTGAAGAGGATGCTCGACAGATCCTTTATCTCGAATGAGAAGACCATGCCAGCCTACAAAGTCGCGAAGAAGCTGCTAATGCTTGGGGGTAATTGCACCGGCGACCAAGCTGAAGCCGCTCTGTGTATCATGCGGCGAACCCCCGGGCACTTAAGAACATCCTGAAGGCGCGTCTTCCCGTAATTTGGATGAATAATATGAAGGCATGGGTAACCGACATAATTTTTGAAGAATGGTTCATCAATCATTTCATCCTGGCTGTCGAGAGCTATTGTCGAGAGGAAGATTCAATTTAAATTGCTGCTGATTTTGGACAATGCACCTGGCCATCCCACTAACCTCGGTGATTTCGACCCCAATGTGAAGGTGGTGTACTTGCCACCCAACACCATCGCTCATCCAGCCTATGGACCAGGGTGTGATCGCGCTTTTTAAGCGTTACTATCTCCGCTGCACTCTTCGTCAGGCAACGTCAGATGATGCAACATTGGAGGAGGAAGGCATCAACATTCGGCAGTTTTGGAAAAACTAACATCTACCAGGCAGTGCTTAACATCAATGCTGCATGGTTGGAGGTTACGCAGTTGGCAATGAATGGGATGTGGAAGCGTTTGTGCCCCCACCTTGTTAATGATTTCACGGGGTTTGATGCACCAGTCAAGGCTGTGTCTACACTTGGTTTCCCTCAGCGCTGACCTGGACCTGGAGATGGAGTTGGAGGAGTATTTCGACGGTTTGATCGAGGCAGACAAGCAGCCTTTAACTAATGACTTGATTGCGTTGAAGGAAGAGCGCCGCGAAGAGGATGAGCTACCAGAGCCAAGGAAATTCACCGTAGCCGAAATGCAGAAAGGTTTTTTTTATCACCTTTCCAAGTGTCTTGCAATATTTGAGGCACAAGACCCAAACGCCGAGCGTTTCACAAAGGTGGTGAATGGCACCAGCAACCTTTTTCTCCCGTATAGGACAATCTTAACTAAGAAGCGCACCATTCAAGGGACTTTGGATCGGTTCCTACTTAATGTCAAGAAACGCAAGGCCTCTACTAGTTTTGATGAGTCGCCGAAGAAGCCCTGCATATAGTTCATTACTCTTTTAAAAATATGGCTAAAATGTGTTTTTTGTGTTCAGAAGAGACACCAAGTTTAAGGTGAATAACATAATTTTATTTATTCTTTACAAATTCATTTATTAATTGTGTTCATTACTAATTTAAAAATATGACTGAAATGTGTTTTTAGTGTTAAGGTTTAGCGATAGTTGTATACTTTCGCGAGTTATTTACTCTAGTTTTATGGTGTTTTCATTTTAAGGCTTTACGTCAAAAACCGAGTTACGTCATGGCTTATGGAACCAATTAATGATGTAGGCCTGGGTATTGCTGTATGTGGCTCGTGCTGTGCCCTTTATGGCTGCCATAATCCTTCCTCAGATTTGGTGACAAACTACACAATAAATCTAGATGAGGCCTCACGTTACTCGAGTGTTAAAACCACCTGTTTGGATTTGGAATTTATCCCCCTACGAATACAATGTAAAACCCCTGTTTTTCCCAAAAACTACCTGGCATGCTGTCTGAGGAGATTAAAGGTTATGGCAACAAAATGTGTAAATAGATGGAGAAAGGTGAGTGGCCACGTATTTGATGCTTGGGCAGTGGAGGGTCACTTGAGCGTGTGGTGTACCTGCAGCCATGGAGGTAAAAGTGCGATCGAGCAGACTCGCCGAGGAAGGTGTACAAATAGAAGTCTATGGATTGGCATTTGCGCTGTTTATGGGTTTGCTAATTGGCTTGATGAAATGATCACTGAGAATCGGTTGAATATCCTTGTTTCCAGGATTGTTCTTTGGGTATTTAACTATTCGGTCTTGGTCATGGGAGTGCCTTGAACCTTTTTATTTCTGTGAAGGTTCAAAGATTACCTTTTGTTAAAAGAAAAAAAGTTACGTTTGTAAGGGCCCTGTAATAAAATGCAGTAAGGCAAATGTTGAAGTTGTAAAGGTTGTTCTCACAGCTGGTTTTATGGGTACCAAAGCGGCTCTGAACCCTGAAAAAGACGCCTGGAAGTTGCACGCAACTTGAATAAATAAAAAGCATCTCAAAATGCAAAGTACGGCTGCGTTTTTTTTGTTTTTTTAAAATAATGTAACAAAGTAAACTTTATGTAAACAGCAGCATCAATAAAAAATAAATTATTTAGTGTTCTCCCTCGTCTCAGAGGTTTACAATTTTGATAAGTTGTGGGCTGTACAGATAAACTGAAGGCTGCGACTTCCCCTCTGTCCCCACCTTTTGTTTGTCTGTGGTGTGCCGTCCAAATAGTGATGCATCTACATCTCTCACATGACATAGCCAAACTTTTAACTCGTCACAACTTTCTCTTCCTTGAATGTGGCTATTTCAAATGGTACCTCTCCAGCCATGGCACTTCAGCAAAGGACTTCTGTGACTCCATGAGACTTATTCGATCTGTGAACTTCCCAACCTGGATTTCTCCCAAAGGCAAATCCTCCCTTCTGGACTTGGTGTTTATTAACTTTTCTGCAAATGGCTCATGCTCTTCCTCTGCTGCAATTGGTTCATCTGATCATGTGCTTGAGGATTCGACCTCTTTAGCTACTCTGAGAGCTGCTTTTAGCGCCTGCAAGTGACATTTCACTCGGGCAGGTTGACAGGTACTGCAAGCAGCTGTCTCTTCAGATGAGGTCTCCCTTATCTACTGCCCCTGATAACTCTGGGAATTCTTCTGCAGAAACCTGTTGTGCTCATGCAGATTAATCCCATATTGTCTTCAGTTGTCCTACCATTCTTCCTGCTGAATGGTGCACTAAAACTTGTGGTGACGCAGTTTCTCCAAAATGATTTGCCTTCTCTTCCTGGAAAGCAAACCTGACTGAAGGCAATCTCAGATCATTACAAAAACCCGTGACAACTTTGGCCCCTCTCGGGAGCCAGAAAATATTTGGCCAATAAGATTGACCTTTGAAACTTGTCTCCCTCCTCAAACATTGTGGTGCCTCAAGTCTCTGGTGATGCTTCCCTTCCATCCCTTCCCTCTTCAAATGGCACCAGATTCTTGTCTGAAGCATTAGGAATGTTTTAGCATTGCACAATGAAGTCACTCGACTTGGTAAAGTGAACGGATATTTACGCAATTTTTCACCGTCTATCTTTTGGCAACTACCAGAAATAAAAACAAATCGAATTGGGAGTGAAAATGAGGAGGGCGTTCAGAGCAAAAACCACGTTTTCACAAAAGTAAATTCTTGACTCGTAATGTTATTTCTAAGCTGCTTTTTTATAGGTTTTTTTTTTTTTTTTTTTTTTTTTTTTTTTTTTTTGTGGGTAAAGTATATTAATATAATATAATGAAAGTAGATCGTACCAAAATGTGAAAACTAACAAAATGTCAACCATCGCCATGGCTTGCAAAAGCAAGCCTTGTGGGTCACACGTTATAATTACCTTCAAAAAAGGTGTTTACTTTTGCCCAAACGTCAAGTTTTAATTCATGCCCTCCCTCAGTGTGCAAAGTTTGGGGTTGCTAGGTTTCATGGTTATGGAGTTATGGAACAGACACACACAGCCATTTATTTATAAGTTATCCTTAAGAAATCCACTGAGGCCCCAACCACAAGATCAAGGCCTTATTTATTTTAATTAGATTGCAAACGGTTGCTTTGCTTGGCATGACATGGCTGTCCCACCCTTGCATTTCAAGATGTCATGTGCTTTGTGTCCAGGCATCGAACCACCAATGGCAAACTGCCAAGAACATGTTTGAGTTTTCTGCCATAGACATTGATGGCAATGATGTTTCGTTGGAGAAGTACAGGTAATGTGGTGATGGCGATGTGTATCCAGTTTCCTTTCAATGTACTGTGCTGCACGTTTGGTCTTTAATATACTTTTTGGCTTCTGCATTTTATTCCATTTTGCCTGACCCAGAGGCCATGTGAGTATTGTGGTCAATGTTGCTTCTAAATGAGGCAAGACCGATGTCAACTACACTCAGCTGTCCGCTATGCACGCCCAATATGCGGACAGCCACGGTCTCCGCATCCTTGCCTTCCCTTGCAATCAGTTCGGCAAGCAGGTCAGCTGGACATGTTGAGGTCATGACTTGCATGTCGAATAACATGCAAGTTCTTGGGTTCAGAATGCGAAAGTGAGCGGTGCTTTTAATTTTGTATTTAAAATCCTTTGTGTTCTGCAGGAACCAGGCACGGATGCAGAGATCAAGGCTTTTGCGGCCGGATACAATGCCGGCTTTGATCTCTTCTCAAAGATAATGGTTAATGGTGATGATGCACATCCTCTGTGGAAGTGGATGAAGAGTCAACGTTGTGGCCATGGCACTTTGGGAAAGTAAGTTGTTAAAGTTTTGAACAAGAGTTGTAAACTTTAAAGCTCTACATCTATCTTGACAGCTATGAAGGTGTTTCAAAAGGTATAAGCAAAATGATCTTGCCAGATAGGTACCCCGAGCCAGTTAGCTCATTGGGGGCATCCATCAGACGAGTGATGGGCTTAGGAACTTTTATCTCATCACCATGGCACCAGAATTTGGCTCCAACCACGTCAGATATGTTGTAACCTGCCAATGGGAGCTGTGTGCTGGTTGTGCAGATTGGTGCGCCTGCTTACTTGTGATGTCGCAAAAAGTTTGTCACGCCACTGCCACACGCTTTTTTTGTGTGCGTGTCATTTGCTGCGCAATCACCATGCCTTTTACAGACCAACGGTCAACATAACGGTTTTGCGGACAAGCCATGCCTTTATTTTATTAAGTTCAATAAATGCAGTCTTGGAAATGTTGTGCAAATCAGCACGGGTGCAGTATCGCCCATTAGGCAATGGTACTCGGAGCACTACCTGAGGCAGTGGCCAAACATCTGCACCATTGAAAGCAAAGTTGTAGTAACATGGTCTTTTCACCATGGATGGTGAACATGTTTCTGCCCGTTTGGTTTCATCAACATGTGACCGCTCTTCTCTCCTGACAGGATATTTACCTGGACTTTGTTTTGTGTGCAATTGGCTGAGACGGCGAGTTTGTGGCTCAATTAAAGGGTTAATATAGTGTCGTAGCTGTGAGGAATGATAGCGTTGGAGTCGTGCTTTCGCAAATTGCCCTGAGTTTTTATTTTATTTTTATTTGTGCCACCTGGGTGTTGAAGACATGTTCGGCCACTGGCATTTCTTAGATGCTGCAGAAATGCACCATGGGTGGAGTTGCCTCCTTGAACCAGTTTGCACACTGGGTGGTGCCATGCTTGATCGTGTTCGTCATTTGGCCGTTTAGTCTTGCCTGTGGTTTAGTTCGTGACAAGTGGTAGTTATTTTTGTCAATTCAAAAATTGGTTTAATTGGTGGTGCGGTTGCAAATTTAACCGGCACTTCTCATTGATCATCTTCCTTCATCTGGTGTGCAGTGCAATCAAGTGGAATTTCACAAAGGTAAATGGGTTTCCTCTTTTATTTGGTCTCGTTTAAAAATGCTCCAACCTGTTCTTCGAACTTCCGTTAATTCGGCACACGTTGTGGTTGTACTGAATTGTAATCTCTGCTTACACCAGTACTTTCTATTGCTTTGAATCCACCTTGGTAAAGTTATTGTGGATTTAAAAACAGGAATTGTGCGAGATTTAAAAAACTGATGCCAGCTGTGCACATTGGGTTCGACTCCGGTTGATGCTGCCGTTCGAACCCTCGTGGTATTGTGCAACATTCAACTTTGTTTACCAATTCCTGTTTGTGTGAAACTGAATAATGCAAGGAGAAGTTTGCTTGTCTGGGATGACCTTTCCCATGGTTGCTGTGAGTTGTGCTGCTTGGTGAGCAATAAGTCTGAGGATTGGAAGCATGTGATTTTATGCATGTTGAGAGCTGTCATGCGAGTCCAACTTTTGATGGTATAAATGTGGTCGCAAATTTGTCATGGATGGGGGTGCAAGGCCAAAAAAAAAGAAATATCCATTGGAAAAACACAAAACAAAACGATATCGTATTTCAAAATTGTCAAATTATGACTAAACTAGGTGAATGAGTTTGGAGACTAGAACAAGTGGATTAGATTTTGGTTCAGGTCCGAACCCAGATCCGGCCCATCAGTGGTCAGCCTGGCGGAGGTATGCTCTCTACTGGGTGCTATTGTAGTTACTTTTAAGTGGCCTTTGGGGGGGTGGGGGGGTTGGTTGAGTCCTAAGGTTGGTTGAGATTGGATAAGTGATGACCAAATGTATTAAAAAAAAACAAAAAAAACCTTTAGAGGCCATTTTTCCCCACAAGCGGGGGTTGGCCTTTTTCGGGAACCGTGGTTGTTTTTCGGTCCCCTTTTTGAAGCAATGTTTTATGGCTGGATGCCCTTCCCGCCAACCCTTTTTGCCGCCTTTAATGACAAACGGGGAATTACCAGTGAACTGGTCCTCAATTAGCCGACCTCGGAAGGTATGACAGGCTGAGTCAACCCCCCTGGCGTTAATTCAGCGATCGACCGGGATTCGAACCCAGGATCCCAGGATCCTAGGATCCTAAGCTGACACCCTAGCCGCTAGCCCAACACCAGGATGACCAAATGTATCATGGTCAAATACATCAAATTGCATATTTTAGTGTGATTGAGTGGTGTTTTGATTTAACTCTAACTGCACTGCATTTTGTGGTGTGGGTCGCATTGTGCTCGTGTCTTCGAATACTAGTTCGGCAAACTTGCCAATCAGCACCATTTTGTTACCCAACTGTGCTATTTGAAGTACCTTCGACCATTACTTTGTCCCCCCCAAACCCGACAATTTCGACCCTCAAGATCCTTTGAGCCGAGCTTTTTAAAACTTAGGATTAACTTTAAATGCACCAGGCATGCCAAGTCACAGACAAGGTTTCTTGTATATTAACTCGCCTTTACTGAGACAGAGCATCACTAACCTTTTTTTTTCTTTTCTTTTTTCTTCATTTTCTCCAGTTGCAATTTCTTTCATGCATGTAATATATTGTCATCCCATATAAGTAATATGCAATGTTACATGATGTATGCATGTTCGTGCATAGATTCTATTTGGACCACAATTAGAGATTGCCCATTATAATATTGTATTATCATAACATAGGTGGCCGTGGTTGTGTTACAACTCCCAATCCGACTTGGAATGTAATTGCTAATTTGGCACAAAATGAGCGTCCTGTGTGGACGGCAAGGTAAGTCAAAACAAAGGTAAATGGTCTGAGAAAAAGGGAAACGCTTTCTCTCACGATTGATCGTTTGCCATTTAAGTTATTTTCTACTGATTTGTTCTGATTCCACTTCGCACGTTTTAACAGCACCAATTATTCTCAACTCTGCACACAAACAAGTTGCTGACTCATTTCCATGCAACAAACTATATATAATACACACACACACACACACACACACACACACACACACACACACACACACACACACACACACACACACACACACACACACACACACACACACACACACACACTTATAAATATGACGGTCCATACGGATGTGCACAATTCAGCACTTTGCTCGATTGAATGAACGTTTTAAGGCCATTTTTTCCCCCTGCTACAGCGGGGGTTCGCCTTGCGGACCGAGTTCCCTTTTTGAGGCTTTTTTTTTTTTTTTTTTTTTTTTTTTAATGGCTGGATGCCCTTCCTGATGCCAACCGAGTCGCCTCTTATGATGCACAGGGATACGGTGTACCTATTCTAAATCAGGGTACACATCGATCATTCATCCCAGTGAGCTGGCACTCAATTTTCCAAACTCAGAAGGATGACAGGCTGAGTCAACCCCCCTGGCATTAATTCGGCGATCGACCGGATTTGAACTCGGGACCCTAGAATCCCAGGCCAGCACCATCATTAAGCCAACACTAGGCTCGACTGTTATTTTATGGCACTGCACTGTGCCCCTGACTTTTATTTTTTATTTTGTGATTGATTAATTGCTAGCTAAACACCTACCCCAACCTCTCTCCTCCCCTCCCTACTTGTGGCTAGGGAGCATTAGTTCAGTTGAGGCAGGAGGGATTTACCTGTTTTCAAGACAAATATTCCTCACTAGTGATTGTATACATGCCTTGCGTTAATGTAACTAGCAACGGTACCCGCCCTATGGGCGGGGCTTCAATTGGGAGGTGCAAAATATCACAAATTGAAGGTTTTTATTTTATTTTAAACGATTCATATAAAAACATCCATTGAATTGTATCACATGCAAATCAAAATCTAAACAGTATCTTTATAATTTCAATTAAAGCCACATCGCTGGTCATATCGGTAATTATTATTCCATTGTGTTTCAAATCGTGATCAATAATAGTGTTCACAATCGCTATGTCGTATGTACTTCCGATAGGTGTAACCACCAACTCAACATTTTAAAGGATTTTGAGCCGACAGCTGTTCCGGCCTTGGCAAGATCGATGGAGACAGCGATCTGTTAGCGTATTCACCGCCCAAATAGCTATGTGGAATTCTCATGTAGAGATTAAACGTTTCGGCTGTTACGGCCTTTGCAAGATCGATGGAGACGGTGTTTATTGTCCCCCGTCGCACAGCGGAGCGAAAGGGGGACTATGGTTTTCCCCTCTGTCCGTGCGTGTTTCCGTGCGTGTTTGCGTGCGTGCATAAGCGAAGGACCGCATTCGAATTTGGTGTGGATGCAACCCACGTCAAAATCCAAGATGGATGTCAACGTTGAGATGAATATCTTGAAAAATAAGCGAAGTACCAACTTCTAATTTGGTGTGGGTGTATCTTGGCATAAGGAAGACCGCTATTGTAAATCGGGTCGCCACGTCAAACTCCAAGATGGCCGCCACCATATATATATGTCTGAACCTTGTGAGTGAAATATCTTGGAAAATAAGCAAAGTACCAACTTCTAATCTGGTGTTTGGGTGTATCTAGGCACAAGGAAGAACGCTATTGAAAATTGGGTCACCACGTCAAAATCCAAGATGGCCGCCTCCATGTATGTCTGAACCTTGTGAGCGAAATATCATATCATATAGCATGTTTTCTGCGTCTTCCACTTTGTCAACTCGCATCACTTCACCGACGGGGGACCTAGGTGTAACGCTTGTTATACTTTTAATGAAGGACCCAAGCCCCAGTCCCCATCACGGATGGGGTTCAGCGGTTTACCCGAGCCTGACGGCGAAGGGCAAGGTACACGTTGGCCTGTCCAGTTTAGCGCTCGTGTGGCCCCGGACATAGAAGGGCATTAAACGTTCATTAAAGGATTACGAAATTACGTTCACACTGTCACGTCAAACACTACCGTGAACACACACATCGTCACAATGAACGTTGTGCGGGAGTCCAAACCTGAGAATGCTGGAGACCAAAGCTGAAATTGGGAAAACTAAATAGCCTGTTTTACTCCCAGGATTACCCACCCAAAATATCTTTCCAATCGGTTCAGCAGTTTTTACGGTACCTTCGAACAGACGGACTTTTGGTGAATTGTTGTAAGATTGCTGCATGCTTGTGTATGACATGTCAAAGCTAACCCTAACGGAGGTGAACAGGGCATGAGCATCAGAAGCAGGACTATGTTAATAGTTTAACCAGATTCCATGTGTACAAGTGTTTGGTTAATGGCGACTTCAAGACAAAGTACACTGGTCTGGCTTCCAGGTTGTGTACAAGCATTTGATCACTGAAAAATTGATTTCAAGTTTGTTGAAGCATTTCTAATTGGGCAGATAAACATCTTGTGAACTTGTGACTCATTCACCCTGTCGAAGTGGTCATGCTTGCTCGTTTTGATATTTTCCTTCAGTTCCTCATTGACAAGGAAGGACAAGTTGTGAAACGCTACGGTCCAATTGATGACCCTGTGGTATGGCTGTGCACCAACATTTACTACTTTAACATGTGACCATGAAGTCACTTCTGCTTCACAAATGTTTGTTTTGGTAAGAAGCCAATCATGAATGTGTGCTCTCTTGGCAGGTGATTGAGAAAGACCTACCTAAGTATTGGTGAAGCATAGATCTGCATGTGACCTTTCACCTATTACCAATCATTGGCCCAATGAAGGGCAGTCTTGTAAACCAGTGCATTCTGGGGAGACTGACCTAAATTCTGCCTGGCGTGTGGGCAGTTGCCAGTTGGTCGTGGGTGGTCACACATGTGGTTTCTTTGCTGAATCGAGTGGAACTTTCTGTGAATGATGTGAATAAATTGAAGTAGTATATTTAGTAATGTGCTGATGCAAGGATGAATACCTCCCTTTCTCATGCTATGAATGTTCTCGCATCTCATTTGACTCCAAAGCATCCACATTTCTTTGCAAAGGCAACAATTCAAATAAACATTATGGCAAAGTGTTGATTTGATTGCAAACTTGTTGAAAAATAAAAATCTATTGCAAAAGTTTTGGTCGGATGTGTTTATTGGCTGAACTAACCAGATGTTTCGGACGGGGACTCGGATGGTTTGGGCAAAAGATCAATTCTCCAATGCAAGCGTTGTCGTATGGAAAGAAGTCTGTGCTTGAGGGATTGAGGAAGAGGTGATATTGATAGAATGCATCATATTTTGAACACTTTGCCTTCACTAGTTCAGGATGCATTAGGGCAATGTCTGTCTGCATACTTTAGAACATCACCGGCAGCTTTAACATGCAAATTACTGCGTTGAAGCATTCAAACAACCTGACTTGCAGTAAGACCATATCTTCAGGAACATTTTTCAGATCTTCAAAGCTTGTAGCTTTCTCTTGTATGCTCAAGCTTGGGGGCAGAGAGTTGTTGGTTTTGGTGTTCAATCCAGGTGTTGAACAGCCTTTCGTTTGGTTTGTGTATGATTTGGGTTCATCAAATTTAAAAGGGTGCTGTGCAACTAATTGTATTGGCATTTGCACACTGTCCTTGAAGTGGACTCTACAATGTCCACCACATTAACCTTTTATGGTTCCGCCAACGTAGTTGCAGTGCCGTTCTCGTTCATATATATATATATATATATATTTTCCGTCAATTCATATGCTTTCCTCTGCAACTGTTAGTCTGACAACTTTACACCAGAGGAGCACCTCCTGCAGAATTAAAAATGAGGTCACATGGTATGGGCGCCATCTTGGAAAAACTTAACCTCGAAGCGCTGCAGAGTAATTGAGACGTGGCTCATTGCAAAGAACGCCATGGGGAATAACGTATGTTGTCATGGGTGCCTCCATTATGATGTCGTACTTTGACAAGTACAAAACTTCATCCAATAAAGAATTTTTTTTTGAGCTTTATCTAGGGATAAATTAGAGAAAATTGTTACATCGGGCACGTGGTTTGGCCGCCATATTTGTTTTAACGAAGCCTTAAAAACCACAACGCTTCTGATGAGGGTCTGCAATCTGATTGCTCTTAAGTCTTGCATCTGAGGAATGAGATTGTTCGGTTTACAATGAAATATGGCTTTCAGTTATGCTGATTGGCTGTGAGGATAGGTGCACTGTAATTGGCTCATGGCAAGATTATCATATAGGCTTAAAAGCTGATATTTGAAATCGGATTCAAATTTTTCTTTTTAACACTTGAGTGAAATTAAACGATTTAATAAAAATAAAACCCAATATATAATTAAATAATGCACACTGTGGGATGAGAGGTAAAACTGCTCCAAACAAGTTATGTTCACAATCGCCATGAGTTCCCTACAACTTTTTTGTGAAAAAGACCAGTGTCGACAAAGCATCAAATGTCAAGGTTGCAGCCCATGGACATCAATGTTGAGGCAGTTTGTGAAGGCCACAGGTTTCAAGCCTTCTGGTCTATAGAATAATTATTTTATGGCCCAGTGGAATTGGAACAAATCCAAGCTATTTAAAGAAAGTATAAGCAATAGCAATGTTTTTGCTTCATTACATAAGCAGAGTTAATTTTTTTTTTTTGAGTGAGCAATCAAGCCTTTGTACCACCCACGTTTATTTTAAAAAAAAAAAAAAAAAAAAATCGTAAGTGAAAGGCTGTGCTTATACACGAGGGTTGTGCATTTCACTTTTATGCCTGAAGCTCACCAAAGAAATCCCACTTAACTTTGACCCGTTAATGTTTCGTATCCCATTTTGACCCATTCCCATTCCCCTTTCCATTGTTGCAAATAATTAATCAGACGTATCTAACTGTGTATAATCCTCTGTTTTTTGTGCACTTGTCCTGATAAGATACAACCTTGGGGTACCCACAGTCTGGCCAGGATTTGAATCCCGACCCAGTTATAATGTATCGTCCCTCCGATGGACTTTAAACTGGGCGTTCCGGTTGCCGGTATTAGTTGATGGGCGTTAAAGATCCCCACGGTGTCCTTTGCGAAGTGTGAACTTTCGCTTGCACCCTGCACAAATTACAAATTCCTGCCCCAACTACTGGGAAGGCAATGGCAAACCACCTAGTATAACCCTTGCTCAGGAAGCTGCTTTGGCACCACATGTAATGTGTGGTACATCAGATAAAACCACTGAATCGTGAGTGAATAAAAGCAAAGGGAAATTAAAGCTGTTTCAAAAGGACCGACCCACATATGGAGAGGGATGTGGGAGAGGGGTGTTGAAGGGAGAAGTTGGGGGACAGAGAAGGAAGTTGGGTGGGAGGGTATATTTGGGGGAGGGGGAAAGAAGCTTCCATGTGTACATCCTGTCCACCCCCCTTCCTACCCCATTATTTGTCCAATTTTCCCCTTCAACTCTACTGTTCTCCCCCACCCTCACTACTGGTTTTTGTCCTGTTGCTTGCTGATCAATTTAGTGTTCTCGCATTTCCACAAGGCTCGACTTTATGCCCAAAAAAACTCATAGGTTGGAAACCATTGCTTTGGCCAGAACAAAAATTTAAGTAATCATGTTTTTAGTGAAATATCTTGTTCAACCATTGAGATAAAAAAATTTGTTTATTTTAAAATAAATACCTTTTATAAACTTCTATCTATGATATAGTGTAGTTTTAAGCTGCACCAATATGGTACTATTTAAAGTAAGCTCCATGGATGACCTTTGACCCCTAAAATGACCAATGCAAAAATCCAGTCTGGCATGACCCACAAGGAACATTTTGAGCATGGATGCCAGACAGTAATAAAATTGACAACTTTTTTGGCCCTCGGCAGGCAGACTAGTACTGTTTGAACAAATGCGTGTAATCTCAAAATGGAATTTGTCCCCTTCCATATCTGCTTTGCCCTTGTTCTTCCACCTTTCCTTTTTTGGTATACACAGCATGTAAATATGGATATTTATGGAAGCAGGTCCTCAAGTGGTTAAAGACAATCTGCAGATCTCTGACTTTTACATTTTCTCTGCTGTTTAATTGGATATGCCTCATCTGTCCTGGGATCTGGAAGCCATTTTAAGCTCACTTGAGCTCATGAAACATCTGATTTTACAGGTTAGAATGGGAGTGAATATGATTGGTACTTTAAGGTTGAGTGAATACTTTAACTTGTATGCAGGATTTCCACCAAAGGGTTAAGTTGATTTGCTACCATTTGTTAATGCTTGCATCAGTTTTATGTGAAATTATTTCTGGCCATGTGGAGATAAGATGGCTTAAAAATATGAATTGTTCTTCCAGGTTTTTTTTGTTTTTTTTTTGCAAATAGTTGAGGCTCATGGAAGAGGTTTGCAACACAAACTCATGCAATATGTAGCTACAAGGGGATGGATTATATCAAGATGGAAGGAGAAATAGCAAAGGGCCATGAGGATAAAGATCAGAAGTGGAGATGGCGATGGCCAATGTACTGCTAAACTGCTGGTTCGTTTTCCCGATTTATGTTCAAAATATAACAATCGACATAAAGTTGTTCCTTGATCAGAAATTGACGTTTGTAAACAGGACAGCCACAGAAGTGAACCAATTGCTTAACCCCGCTTTTTCGCTTCACGTGCGTGGAGTAAATGGAAAGCATCTGAAAATGTAAAGCCCACCCGTATAAAAACCACCTTTAGAGGCCATTTTTCCCCGCAAAGCGGGGGTTGGCCTTTTTCGGGAACCGTGGTTGTTGTTTTTCGGTCCCCTTTTTGAAGCAATGTTTTACGGCCGGATGCCCTTCCTGACGCCAACCCTTTTTGCTGCCTTTAACGACAAACAGGGAATTACCAGTGAACTGGTACTCAAAGCCCACCCGTATCAAGCAAGATATTAATTTATTATTTTTAAAAAAGAGTAAATTAATAAATAATAAAAATATAAATAAATAATAAAAATGTATTCTCATAATAAAGCAATCTTTTGTTCTCCACTACAAACTAACCAAGCCAGAAAGTCACTTCCATCCTGCAATATGACCTTTATTAGTTTGTAAAATGGTCACAATTGAAATGTCTATGAACCAGTTTATGAAGTTCTCCATAATGAAATTTGCGATTTTAATGTCTAACCCTGGTTTGGTTGGTAAAGAACCTTCCTCACCTTCAGTACAGAGTATAAAAATACTTTGGTTCACCATAAACAGCAATTTTCAGCCACCCCCACCTCCACCCCACTAGAAAAATAAAGCAAGGAAAGTCGTCAGGTCTCAGATATCCCATACAGCTTCATGACGACGACCATGAATTCACCATCACAATGCACCTTGGAATTTCAACAATCATGAAGATTATTAAGGTATAGCCCTTGTGAGGCTACCTGTCTGGTGGCATTCCTTGGTGTACGTTCAAGATCCTACAGAGTCCTGTTATGAGAGTCAGTGAGCACACCTTATACCATGGATGTTGCGGACGAACACTCAAGGCACCGATTATAATCCACATCCAAGGTACAAATTTCAACTTATTGTTAAATGGATGCAAAATATTGTTAAATATACAACTTCTTCGTTCGTATGCAGGACAAGGGTGTGGGATGGCATCGTTGACTGTTGCTGATGCAATGCCCTCTGCTGGTTATGGCAGGAATTTGGAATTAGTTCAGGGTGTTGGTGATAGCTCACTTCCTCTTTGCAAAGGACTCTGAGATCTTTAACATCCACCAACGAATGTTGGCAGACAGGACACTCGTTTAACGTCCATCCAAGGGACGGCACATATGGATGAATCACCCTGCCTATGAAATTAGTTTATAGTTGGGTCAGGATTCAAACCCAGGCTCAACAGCTTTGAGGCAAGTGTGTGTACATCTAAACCAACCTGCTGGGCCACATTAAGTGAGAACCTCAACCTTTAAGCAATTGACCGTTTTTTTCCAATTACCTGGATTGGCTTGGCCTCCTTTTTCAAAGTTTCAACCCTTTAGACAAAGACCTAAATCAGTGGGTCCACACCAGTCATATGCAAGCACCCCTGCACCTTTTTCAAATAACGCACCACGTCTTCCAAAAAATTGTTGAAATTAAAAAGAATATTTGGTATCCACATCTGCCTGGCCAAAATGCAGACCATTATTTGGTTTGCAGTGTAACAAAAAAAAAGCTGAATTTTTTTTACTAAATCTTAGCTCATTCCACACAGAAATCCTAAAATGGCCCAGACAATATTATTGGCACTTTCAGAAGTTGTTCGAAATAATTAGATTTCAAGCAGGTGATTCTCCTTTACTTTGGAATTGAACTCACCAACGGCGAGTTGCAGATGCTGACAATATAAAAATCACTCATTCAACCAGTTTGAATAGAGAAAAGGAGTCGTTATGCTGTTTAGTGTCACTGTGTTCGGCTGGGCCAAATCAGGGGTGATTTTCAATTTTTCATACTACAAGGTTGTAATTTACCTAAAAGTTGTGGCTGGGTAACAGAAACAAAACCATGAAATTTTTTTTCAAAAATATTGACGTCTTACGGTAAAACAGCCCGTTACCATAGCAACCGTTACAGACGACTCAAAAAATTCTTAAAATCGATGATTTCTCAGGCTGTGTGTGACCCCCAGAGTTGATTCTGGTTCCAAAAGATTCAGAATTGAAAGCCAAGGATGATTGGATAGCTTAACAATGTCTGACACAATTCAATACAACTTTTATCCCAAAAACTCATTTTTATCTCAAATTTAAGGCATTTGTTTGAAAAAAAAATGAAAATTTTGCTTTTTAATCATAGGATAATAATTAATCAGAGCTATAGTCAAATTAAATGTACTTTAAATTAACTTTTGTCATTGATTAAGCTTTTTTGTCTCAAATTTAAGGTCTGACATTGAGCATTGATAACAAAATAAAAAACCTAGTCCCAATTGTAATCAATGGAGGCCAATGACTTCTTAGTCACAACCTCAGTGGATGTTGCCGGTCCATGCAGCTTCTCCCTGACGCCCTTCACAACCCTGTATAGAGCCTGGAGCTGCGCCTCAGATTTGGGGGCCTTGTTAGTGTTCAAATCTGTGGCGAGTCCAAGTGTCCGCTCTGCTGCGTCATTGACAACTGGGAGTTTGGCCACAACTTCCTTGCCATGACGATAGCTGTCTGAGGTGGGCCACTGTGCAACGGGGAGCTTGACAAAACTGGGGTCAATACCCAAGAGTTCAAACATGCTCCAAGAGTCGTAACCAACAAAGTCTTTGAGGGCTTTACTCCCCAATTGCTGTGAGGCTGGCATCTCCTGTATCATGTTATGTGCAGTCCCATGGTACCTGAGCATAGCCCTTCTCATAGTCTGCTTGTCAGATGACGTTCTGTCCGAGAAGAGTGCCAAAGAGACCAATCTCTCTGAGAGGTACCACAAATGGTTTTGTAGCTTCTCTCGGGCCACAGTCACAAAGGACAGAAATTTGGCAGGCCACTTTGTTGGATTCTTTGCGATACTGGCCTCAGCCTTGAGGAGGTTCTTCATCAGGTACATGTCGTTAGATGGTGCATCTGCAGCACTGGTACATGTCAACCACGCTTTAGTGTAGAAGACTGACATGAATGCAGCGAGACTGGTTATGTCTTCCAGCTCTTCGGGTGTGTAGATATCTCCCAGCTGCCAACGGAAGAGTGCCACCTTTATAGTGTATAAAGTCTTGCTCATCCAACGGGCGTGGTGGAATGCCCCAGGAGCTTTGATAGTGATGGTCCTCATACCATCAGGGACAGTCCCTCCAAGAAACAGCAGTGTGAGGTGTGCCAGCTCCAGGTAGTCATGTCGAAGAGTCTCCTTTGTGCTATTGTCCATCCACGTCTGAAGGAAGGTGATGGTGGCATGTACATGGCCAGCCAGCTCTATCTGTTGAGCAGACACCTCGACCAATGTGTAGTTGCCCTGGTCCAATTCACTCCAAGTGTTGAGCAGTCGCTTGAACAGCTGTTCATTAGGTCCTGTGGTGGGGTCATACACTATTGAGCAAGACGCCTCTCCAACCAATTCGTGGATGTGGTGCCGACACGCCAGTTGCAGAAGACTCCTGCCAAACTCAGTCTCCAGTCTTACTACGACTCCACTCTTGACCCCAGAGTTCACTGCCATTGTATCGAAGACAAGAGCGCCTATCCTTGATGTGTGCAAGAGCGCCTTGAACGCCCTGATGAATGGTTACAGTAACAACCTAAAGCAGGCATTAAAATTAATGATTGTAAGCTGCTTTTGTTAACTTTTTTTTATTGAAATGAAGATGGCCAAATTTAAACAACGTTATAGCAGTTATAAAAACTGGACAATACAAGGTTGTAAAAGCCAATTTAAAGTAAATTTAATCTGATTAATGGTTATCCTATGATTAAAAAGCAAAATTTTCAATTTCTTTCCATAAATATGCTTGAAATTTCAGACAAAAATCAGTTTTTTGGATAAAAGTGGTATTGAATTGTGTCACAGACATTGTTAAGCTATCCAATCATCCTTGGCTTTCAATTCTGCATCTTTTGGTACCAGAATCAACTCTGGGGGTCAAACACAGTTTGAGAAATCGTCAATTTAGGCATTTTTTGTGTCGTCTGTAACTGTTGCTATGGTAACGGGCTGTCTGACCGTAAAACGTCAATATTTTTGAATTTTTTTTTTCATGATTCTGTTCCTGATACTCACTCACAACTTTTAGGTAAATTACATTGAATTAGGAAAATCACCTCCGATTTGGCCCAGCCTACGGAGTGTGTGTACCACAATGAGCATGGAGGAAAGAAAGAAAACCAGAGAATTGCCTGAGGTCAGACACAAAATTGTAGCCAAGCATGGACAATCTCAAGGCAACACGTCCATCTACAGACACCTTGATGTTCCTGTGTCCACCATATGCAGTTATCAGGAAGTTTAAGGCCCATGGCACTGTAGCCAACCTCCCTGGACATAGCCACAAGAGATAACTTGATCGAAGATTGCAGTGAAAGATTGTTCGAATGGTGGAGAAAGCACCTCGATCAACTGCCAAACAGATTCAAGCTGACCTTCAGACACAAGGGTACAACAGTTTCAACTCTCACCATCTGTCACCACATTTATGAAAGGGGGTTCTATGGTAGCAGGCCCAGGAAGATTCCACTGCTAAGAGAGGCATAAGAAAGCCCGACTGGAGTTTGCTAAAACACACCTGAAAGCCAAAATCCTTCTGGGAGAATGTCCTGTGGACAGAGACCAAATTAGAGCTTTTTGGTAAAGCACATCATCTCTATGTTTACAGAAAACAAAATGAAGCCTTCAAAGAAAAGAACATCTTCCCTAGTCAAACATGGAGGAGGTTCAGTTATGTTTTGGGGTTGCTGTGCTGCCTCTAGCACTGGGTGCCTTGAATGTGTGCACGGCATCATGAAATCAGGAGATTACCAAGGCATTTTGGAGCGCAATGTTCAACCCAGTGTCAGAAAGCTGGGTCTCCGTTGAAGGTCATGGGTCTTGCAGCAGGACAATGACCCCAAAGACACTTCAAAAAGCACTCAGGAATGGTTCAAGACAAAAAGCTGGACTGTTCTGAAGTGGCCAGCAATGAGTCCAGATCTACATCCCATTGAACACCTGTGGGGAGATCTGAAAACAGCAGTTGGGAGAAGGAACCCTTCAAATCTGGGAGAACTACCCCCTCACCCCTCCCCGCCAAGACGCCCCCTCGCCCCTCCCCTCCTAGACTCCTGCCTCACCCCTCCCCTCCAAATCTCCCCCATATCCCATCCCTTTCAAATCCCTCCCCTTGTCCCTTCCCTCCCAAACTCCCCCCTCACCCCTCCCCTTCAAATCTCCCCACCCTCATTGCTTCTCAATTTCCCCCCTCTCACTCCCCCTCCTCAAAGCGTCCTCCCCGCTTCTTCCCCCTTCAAACTCTCACCTCCATCTCCCCCAACCTTCTGCCTCGCTCTTCCCCCTCCTCAAATAACACCTCATTGTGGCTCACCCAATCACCATCAAACCTTTTGTCCGCCCCATCCTTCCCTTTCTCCGAGCTATTCTGAAATCTCTGACACACCTTCAACAGCTCTCCCTACCTCTTCCACCTCTTCCACATCTTACCCTACCCCTCCTCCCCCCTGTTCTGTATCTGATGCTCCCCCTTCCTCTTCATTAACGGTATGGACCTCAAACATCCGGGGCCTTCGTTCAAACTTAACTGATCTCTCCATACAGGTTGCTTCTGTCAAACCAGACGTGATCTGCTTAACAGAAACTTTCCTCCTTTATGATGTCTCTGATTTCATAGTATCTCTCCCGGGCTACTCCCTCCTCCGGTATGATAGACCTGAGCCTCGTCCTGGAGGCGGGGTTGCTATCTTTATCAAAAACTCTCTTCCTCACTCGCCTTGCACTGCACTCTCTCCACCTCACCCCCAGGAATACCTCTGGCTACGGCTTCCCCTTCGCTCCCACCTCTTGTTCATATGTGTGTTGTACCGTCCACCAAACAGTGATGACTCCATCTACATCTCGCTGTCTGATGATATGGACCAACTTCTATCTACTCATCCCAACTCTCTCTTCCTCATATGTGGTGATTTCAACTGTCATCATGCCAGTTGGCTGGGTGTGGGTACCTCTCTCACCAGCCATGGCTCCTCAGCAAAGGACTTCTGCGACTCACTGGGACTGACACAATCTGTCAATTTCCCGACCCGGATCTCAGTCAACGGAACATCTTCTCTTCTGGACTTGGTTATGACTAACTTCCCTGAAAATGTCTGCTGCTCTTCTTCTGCTCCGATCGGATCATCTGATCATGTCCTTGTTAAAGTGGACATCTCTCTGACCATCCTCAGGGAGCCTGCTCAGCGTCGACGAGTCTGGCATTTCACTCAGGCCAACTGGCACGGTCTTCAAGCAGCCATCAATCATCTGGACTGGTCTCCCATCTCTACCACCTCTGACATCAACTCATCCTGGGAATTCTTCCAAAGTAAATTGCTCTCTCTCATGCACAGATTTATCCCATCTCGTCTTCAGTTGTCATACCCTTCCTCCCGTCCATGGTACACGGAATCTTGTGGTGAGGCTGTTGCCCAGAAACAACTTGCCTTCGTCTCCTGGAAAGCAAATCCAACGGAAGGAAATCTCATTTCCTTTCACAAAGCCCGAAACAAGTGTGTGTCCACCCTCAGGAGAGCCAGGAAACAATATCTCTCCGTTCTCAAGACCGAACTCTTATCTGTCTCCCTCTTCCAAATCCTGGTGGCGTCTGGTCAAATCCGTTTCTGGTGTTTGTTCCCCCTCCATCCCCTCCCTTACCTCAAACGGCTACACAGCTGACTCCGCACGTGAAAAAGCTGAATGCCTCAACTCTGTGTTTGCCTCTAAATCTTGTGTCCCAAACCCATCCCTCTCTGTACCCACCATACCCAGTCGTACCCTGCTGCTCCTGGACTCCGTGTCCTTTCCTCCTGACAAGGTGGAAAAGTTTCTGTCAACCCTCGACTCTGATTCTGCAACTGGACCCGACGGCATCAGCCCACGGGTCCTAAAATCCTGCTCTGCTGCTCTATCTCACCCTCTCTCTGTTCTCTTCACCCTCTCTTTTGCTCAAGGTCAACTGCCATCTGCTTGGAAATCAGCCAACATCACCGCTTTGCACAAAAAAGGTGCAAAAACAGATCCTAGCAACTACAGACCAATCAGCCTTCTCCCAATTATCAGCAAAGTCATGGAATCCATCATTGCTTCGGATATGAAATCTTTCCTCTTCTCCAATGGCTTGATCTCTGATCATCAATTTGGTTTCAGACCAGGTCACTCTACTCTGGACATGCTGCTTCTGCTGTCAACAATGGATGGAGGTCCTCAATGCCAAACAGGAAATTAGAGCTGTCTCCCTCGACATATCACGTGCCTTCGACACGGTCTGGCACCCCGCTCTGCTCACCAAACTCTCCTCCTTTGGTATCCATGGAAATCTCCACGCATGGCTGGCGGACTTCCTCTCTAGTCGTCGTCAACGTGTGGCCCTGAATGGGTTTCTCTCATCTCCTCTTCCTGTTCAGGCTGGAGTTCCCCAAGGCAGTGTTCTGGGCCCCGTGCTTTTTCTGGTCTTCATCAATGATCTCTCTGACTCTGTCGAAAATCCTCTCTATCTCTTTGCTGATGACTCCACTCTCTGCCGCTCCATTCCTCTTCCCTCAGATCGGCAGTCTGCTGCCTCCTCACTCTCTGAAGACCTGGACAAAATCACAGACTGGTCAAACAAGTGGAACATGTCTTTCAATCCTGACAAATCTCACACTCTTACTATGTCTCTCCGAAAAGATCGACTGGACAACCCTCCCATCTACTTTCTCAACAATCCTCTCCAAGAAGTTCTGTCGCTCAAGATTTTGGGTCTCATTATCTGCCATGATCTTTCTTGGGAAAACCACATTTCCAAGCTGGCCTCCAAAGCCAGTCGCCGACTGGGCATCCTCCGTCGTGCGAAGTCCTTCCTCGGCACACCTGAGCTCCTCACCACATACAAGGCTTTCATCCGCAGCTCAATGGAATACTGTTCTCCCCTATGGGCCGGTGCTCCTGCCTCACACCTAGCTCGGCTTCACGCTGTTGAAACCAAAGCTTTCAGAATTATTGGAATCTCCCGCGATGAAGCTATCTCTGAGGGCCTTTCACTCACTCACCGCAGGCAGGTAGGTGGTCTTTCTGTCTTCTACCGACTCCTCTCCGGCCTTGCACCCCCAGCTCTCTCTGTGCTCTGTCCCCCAAATATTCCTACAGGTCGCACAAGATCTGCCAGCAACCCTCTGATGGTTAAACTGCCGAAATCTCGGCTCTCTGCTCACCTTCACTCTTTCATTCCTCTTTTCTCCCGCCTCTGGAACAAACTCCCTCACTCCCTTCAATCCCACTCCTCCCTCCAGGTCTTTAAAACAGCTGTTCACCACCATCTCTTATCTTCCCCCATCCAAAACCTTGATCTTTTCTACCCCCGCTAATTCACCCCAGATCCACCTTGTTTGAAATTCCAATTTCTTTCCTGGAAGTCCTGGCAGTGTCCATATGTTTTATACCTCTCCCACCGCCCCCTTCCCATGCCCCCCCCCCAAAGCCCTCGCCGTCTCTCAGATCTCTCGATGTCTCCCGGTCCCTGCTCTCAAATGTTGTGTTTGTGTCCTTCCCCCTCTCTCCCCATCTTGTCTACCGCTCCCGACGTTATATGTTTTATGTGTCGGTTTGTCTTTTTGTGTGATTAATGTTCGCTCTTTCACGAGCCTCGATCTTGTATACAAAAAAAAAAAAAAAAAAAAAAAAAAAAAAAAACTGGAGCAGTTTGCACAAGAAGAGTGGGCCAAACTGCCAGTAGAGAGGTGTAGGAAGCTCATTCATGGCTATAGGAAGCATGTGACTGCAGTTATTTTGTCCAAATTGTGATGCCAAATATTTAGTCTCGGGTGTCAAGAATTTTGTCATTGCCATTTTTTTTATTTTCTGATTTAAAAGGTTATATTAGGTTCTGAATCAAAAACAAAGGTTCTGCAATATTAACAGTGAAATAAAGAATTGTGGAGACCAAATACTTTTAGCAATTTGAACTTATTTTTCGAGAAAATTGTGAGTTATTTGAAAAAGGTGCAAGGGTGCCAATATTTTTGGCCATGACTGTGTATACACACACACACACACACACACACACACACACACACACACACACACACACACACACACACACACACACACACACACACACACACACACACACACACACCTCCCCTCATATTAAGAAAAGACAACACATCAGTTTGAGTTTTTATTTCAAAGATGCTCAAAATAAGTGAGTGGAGCAAGGGCAACATCTCCATAGCAGGAATGGGTCAATTGAAAATGAGGCAGCGAGCACTGCCCAAGCAGGTTCAACAAGCCGTGGTCCTTAGCACCAACCTCGCACAAAGCAAACTGCTATTCAATGTTAGGAATGCTTCTCAAAAAGCGATTTGAATTTTGGACTTAAAACTTCAACCTTGAGCTCATCCTTGACCACGAGAGCACAAAACGATTATATGCAGACCATCATTAGGTCATGCCTCCAATTAGTGAAAGTAGTCAACTACTCCACATATTTAATACAATGCCAACCAGCAGGTTTAAGAGGAGCAAAACTTAATACTGAAGGTTATTTCCATTCAACTTGACATTTGTGGTGAGGGGGTGGGGTGGCGGGACATGTTTGGTATAAATTCAATGGACAAGGGCCTAATTATACAGCTAAAGGGGCTCAAAAAAATTACAAAAACTTATCACACAGATTACATCCCTAATCAAGTTAAGCAAAAGCTAAATATGGCAACAAACATCTTTGCACTCAGAAATGCAAGGCCAAAGACAGTTTCCATCAATAAAACGAGCAAATCATTATGCCTGATATACCCACGTGCCAGACATGCATCGGGGATGTGGGTGGAGTTTCGGATGTGCAATGTGTGTGCCAAGCAGAGTTATGCACAGTGCATAAATGGCACACACAGCATGGGGAAGTGAGCTCAGCCACGTGCTGCAAACAAACTTTAGATGATGGAATGCACAGAGTGCAAACACCAGTAAACAGGCAAGAAAACAGGAATGCAGTTAAAAATTGGAAATGTTAAAGTGAAAAAAATCCAAGTATGTAAATTCAAACACCGTACAGTTACGTTTAAACGTGCCCAACGGAGAGAGACCCGAAAATGAAACAAAAACTGGCAAAGTTTGTGAACAATCATTGTAATGGCAAGATGTCAAGGTAAAGAATAAATAGAAGTTAGATTAAGGGTGTTCAAAAATAAAATGGCGAGCACGTAACAGATAGACAACATTGATGTGAATAATCTTGTGAACGTGTTTATCAAAAAAAGAAAGAAAAAAAAGAAGGATAAGGAAAGCAGCAAATGACACCATCCATGTACGAGTAAATAACACGTTACATTATCCCTTCTATACGTAATTTCTCAAGGAAAAATTAAATTAAAATATTCCAAAACATTTGCAGTGTTAAATTCCCAAACAACTCAATTCAACACTGGAAAAAGGCAGAAGAGGAGCGAGGTTGACCTTAAAACGATAGTGGTGTTCAGATCACCTGACGCGAAATAGCATCGAGCAAAACCTAATTTCCACTGCAAACTCCAATCACACGCAACGTCGCATAAATCCCAACTGGCTGCCCATAGGCCGAACATTATACTACGTCAGACCGTCACTTATGCCACCCAGATGAAGCAAAAAAAGAAAAAGAAAAAGAGAATGGGACAATTGGTTTAACGGGATGAAGATTATGCTGGGATTTGCAATTTGTTAATGACTTCCTGTATACGTTCGAGGCAAGTGGCAGGGGGCGAGTAACAGCAAAGAGAAGAAAGAAAAGGCGATGCGCGGAAGGTTGAGCAAGTCAATGTCAGTTAAACCCGCTTTCGTCATTGTCGTCATCCTGTAGACAATCTGCATTGTAGCAATCGGCACGATAACCATCACTGCAGTAACCATTACTGCCACCATCCCCTACTGTGGCATCATCGCGCGAGCCCACCGCAATCTTGCTTGATGTGCAGTACTTTGGGTCGTATATCTGACGTCCAAGACCGTAAACGATTCCTTTGGAAACATCGGCCTGTGCTGTTGGCCCGGTCTGGAGCGGAATGGTGCTTTCGTCGCAATGGTCAGTTCCCAGCTTATGATCGTAGATGTGGCGCCGCGTGCCTGGAGCAGTCATCCCTGCCTGAAAAGTGATGAGCAAATGCATCGCAAAGATAGAGATCGACAGATGACAGGGGGAATTGGAAAATATAGATAGAAAACCAAAACAACATGTGTAAGGTGTATGACATTTTGACAGTAAGCACTCCAAGAACCTTCCGTTTTTCAATACGGGACTTTCAAAATGACGCGATGCTTTGCACGCATGTGCAGAACCTCGGAGTACCTTAATGTATATATTGTGTGAGAAAACGACTTACCTAAAATGGCTCAGAGAGCTTCTGAAAGAAGTCGAAAATACTTGGAAAACTACCTGAGAAAAAGAAAAGGAAAAAGGTGTGCCTCTGCACAACGAAAGAGTTGGAGAACTTTCTCAGCTCACCGGCAGGGCTCAGATCTTACAGCTGCCCGTACTGCAGACTCCCAATGATGCGGTGCAAGGCTCGAGCTGTGGACTGGCGAGTTCTACCCAAGCCCTCAAACATCGCTGCCGGCGATTGGACTTTAAACCTGCCAGGAGTGCCTCCTGTGAACATGGCAGGCTTGATTTATTTAATGGGTGTCTGCAATTGGAAAGACGCTGTTGTGCACCATTACCAACAAAATAATGGCTCTTGACCTTTCGACAAAGGACATCTTCACGATTTGAAAATACACAGCTTCTGCCAGCTATATGTATGCGAGACTCAGATGTACCAGGCAGATATCCAATGGGAAGAACATGTCTGGGGCTTGTGAATGCACAGGGTAAGTTTAAAATAAACTTTTAAAATGACGATTTTTTTTCTTTTTTTTTTTTTAAGTACTGAATCGAGGCTCGTGAAAGACCTAAAATTTATTTCACAAACAAATCAACCAGACAAACAAAACATACAAAAAGAGGGAGCGGAAGACAAGATGGGGAGAGGAGGGGAAGCACACAAACACAACACCTGAGAGCAGGGAGAAGCGCGGGAGGGAGAGGGCCTGGGGGGAGGAGGCGTGGGAAGGGGGGAGAGGTGTAAAACACAAGGAGATCAAGAACTTCCAGGACAGAATTTGTTATTTCAAAAAAGTGTAGGATTTGGGGTGAAATTAGCGGGGGTAGAAAAGATCAAGGTTTTGGATGGGGAAAGATAAGAGATGGTGGTGAACAGCTGTTTTAAAGACCTGGAGGGTGGAGTGGGATTGAAGAGAGTGAGGGAGTTTGTTCCAGAGGCGGGAGAAAAGAGGAATGAAGGAGTGAAGGTGAGCAGAAAGTTTTGATTTTGGCAGTTTAACCATAAGAGGGTTGCAGGCAGATCTTGTGCGACCTGTAGGAATATTTGGGGGACAGAGCCCAGAGAGAGCTGGGGGGGGGGGGGGGGGGGCAAGGCCAGAGAGGAGTTGGTAGAAGACGGAAAGACCACCAACCTGCCTGCGGTGAGTGAGTGAAAGGCCCTTGGAGTTAGCTTCATCGCGGGAGATTCCAATGATTCTGAACGCTTTGGTTTCAACAGCATGAGGACGAGCTAGGTGTGAGGCAGGAGCACCAGCCCAGAGGGGAGAGCAGTATTCCATTGAGCTGCGGATGAAAGCCTTGTATGTGGTGAGGAGCTCAGGTGTGCCAAGGAAGGACTCGCACGACGGAGGCTGCCCAGTCGGCGACTGGCTTTGGAGGCCAGATTTGAAATGTGGTTTTCCCAGGAAAGATCATGGCAGATATAGTGAGACCCAAAAGCTTGAGTGACAGAACTTCTTGGAGAGGATTATTCAGAAAGTGGATGGGAGGGTTGTCCAGTCGGTCTTTTCGGAGAGACATTGTAAGAGTGTGAGATTTGTCAGGATTGAAAGACATGTTCCACTTGTTTGACCACTCTGTGATTTTGTCCAGGTCTGCAGAGAGTGAGGAGGCTGCAGTCTGCCGATCTGAGGGATGAGGAATGGAGCGACAGAGAGTAGAGTCGTCAGCAAAGAGATAGAGAGGATTTTCAAGAGAGTCAGAGAGATCATTGATGAAGACCAGAAAAAGCACAGGGCCCAGGACACTGCCTTGGGGAACTCCAGCCGGAACGGGAAGAGGAGATGAGAGAAACCCATTCAGGGCCACACATTGACTACGACTAGAGAGGAAGTCCGCCAGCCATGCGTGGAGATTTCCATGGATACCAAAGGAGGAGAGTTTGGTGAGCAGAGCGGGGTGCCAGACCGTATCGAAGGCATGTGCTATGTCAAGGGAGACAGCTCTAATTTCCTGTTTGGCATTGAGGACCTCCATCCATTGTTGAGAAAGCAGAAGCAGCATGTCCAGAGTAGAGTGACCAGGTCTGAAACCAAATTGATGGTCAGAGATCAAGCCATTGGAGAAGAGGAAATATTTCATATCTGAAGCAATGATGGATTCCATGACTTTGCTGATAATTGGGAGAAGGCCGATTGGTCTGTAGTTGCTAGGATCTGTTTTTGCACCTTTTTTGTGCAAAGCGGTGATGTTGGCTGATTTCCAAGCAGATGGCAGATGACCTTGAGCAAAAGAGAGGGTGAAGAGAACAGAGAGAGGGAGTGAAAGAGCGGAAGAACATGATTTTAGGACCCGTGGGCTGATGCCGTCAGGACCAGTTGCAGAATCAGAGTCGAGGGTTGACAGAAACTTTTCCACCTTGTCAGGAGGAAAGGACACAGAGTCCAGGAGCAGCTGGGTACGACTGGGTACGGTGGGTACAGAGAGGGATGGGTTTGGGACACGAGATTTAGAGGCAAACACAGAGTTGAGGCATTCAGCTTTTTCACGTGTGGAGTCAGCCATGTAGCCGTTTGAGGTGAGGGAGGGGATGGAGGGGAAACAAACACCAGAAACAGATTTGACCAGACGCCACCAGGATTTGGAAGAGGGAGACAGATAAGAGAGTTCGGTCTTGAAACTACCTTGACTTGAACGATATTTCCTCTTGATCATCTTTTTGCTGGGGGGTTGGGGACTGGGAGCTGTGTTGGTTGGTTCCAGGTCCACAAGAAAAATTATACTAGACGTTTTGCATTTATCACTGAAAGGAGAAGCATTCAGCCGTGTGTCTGTCGTTAGTTGTTATCTCCTTGTGGGGGTTTCAAAAGGTGGAACAGAGTCCTCCCAGTCCAAAATTTGTCCACAGCTGGACAAAGCTGTGAAGTTTTCTTGTTCCCAAAGTTTTGTTCCAAGGGCTCGGAGATAGTCACCGAGGCCCACACAGCTTCCAACCTTAGTTCGATTGTATTGATATTCCCAGGGATGGTTTTTAAGATCTCCATAAGGATCATTCCAATCGCTCCAATAATCACTGGTACAATTTCAGCACTCTTCAGTTTGCAGGATCTTTTGACTTCATTTTTGAGGTCTTGGTATTTGGTTATTTTCTTGATTTCGGAATTTTGGCCAAAATCAAGAACTGAACTCGATTAGCAATGATGCTTTTTCTTTTTTGTACCCAAGTACTATATCCGGTCGCAATGCTTTTTTTTTGTTGTCAATTATTGCTTTTGGTCATTTTCACGAGTTTTCTAGGACTAGGATATCAGTTTTTTTTTTGTTTTTTTTTGCAGACGTGCCAGTGGATTACTTTTCATACCTTGTTGTGCCTTTATGTGCACAGCTGTTCTGACATGAATTATTTACATCCCGATAGTAGGTCGCTCATGCTTTGTTTCTACCCTGCAGAACCTACACTTGGCCGATTGACTCAGTCCCATCATTATTTTCTTAAAGTCATTCGTGGAGTGTCCTTGGTCTTGGGCCTCAATAATGATTCGTTCTCCGTCCCAGTTGAGCTGACCTCTCCTTATCCATTCCATTGATCCTTCTTTGTCTATCGCCAATCTGTCCAACTCGTTTTTTTTTTGTTTTTTTTCTCCTGCTCTTTTGTCTTTCTCCCAGTTGTCACGATAAATCTGCTGGTATTTCATCTTGTATTTTTATTTTGTCTTCTTTGCAATTGTTGGGGCTGTATCTGTTGCTGTTTTGGTTTGGTGCGCAATATTCTTCCAATCACTCCTGTTTTTGAAAGTTTTTTGCAAGGCGAGTTAGGGATACCTTTTCTGGTTTGCCATCTTTTTGCATACAAATTGGGTTTGGTAGTCTGTAGGATTGGCTGAATATGTGAAAAGTTCAACAGTTGTCATTCTGTGCACTTAGTCGAGTTCCATCTGGCTACTACTTTCACGTCTCAGCAGGTACTTTTGTCGAACATTTTGTAGATGGTGAGGAGTTTCCTTGTTGATTTCCGCATGTGGCCCTGAAAAGGATTCTGCAACTCTATTGGAAGACAGATACTGTGAGTTGGTTTAAAGCAGTGGTTCCAAACCTTTTTTTCTGTCGTTTCCCACTTCAACCAGTTCAACCGTCGGGACTGTATGTGTGTGTGTATATATATATATATATATATAATATATATATATATATATATATATATATATATATATATATATATATATATATATATATAAGCTCAAAACACACCTGGTCACAAGTGTGCCGCACTGACCGGGTCCTCAGTCGAGGTCCTCAGCATCACCCCGTTTCGGCCCTTCAACCTCGATACGGTCAGCTAAGGTGGGCCAGCAGGGGCACATACACATCCACATGCAGCAACTGCACCTGGATGCGTACATACCCCCACCCCCAGCCAGTGCGAACAACAACAACAACACCTCCACATCCAGAATCCACAGCACCAAACAAACATGGTGGAACACTCAAACACCCACCTTTATACCCTTCACCACTCACCAACAAAACACACCAGATCATTCATACACACATACACACACAACACCAACCAACCAACCACCTACCCTTAAATCATACACCACTCAAAACACAAAAACACACATGCAAAAATTAATTCATGCAAAAACACACACACTCACCCACTCACTCATATACACAAAATAAGAAATAATAATGGTAACAAAAAAAAACACATAACCAACCTACACCGTTCGACGTGCCTCCATAAACTTCCTCCATATCCAAAATGAGCCTTTCAAGGTAACCTGGGCCACCTTGTCACACATCCTCCTTCTTTCTGTCCCACACACTCCCAGCCTAGCAAGAAATGCAGAAAAGGAATTGCCAATATACCCTCTACACCCCACCTCAAATGGCTGACACGAAACTCGCCAACCCTTCTCCCGGCACTCTGCCTCCAGCTCACTGTACTTTCCTCTCTTCCTCTCGTGCACCTCCTCCATGTTCTCTTCCCAAGGTACCGATAACTCCCCTAAGATTAGCTCGTTCACGAGCCTCGATTCAGTATACAAAAGATAACCTGTCTTGTTGCACTTGACCAAATGACAATGTCAGGTCGCAACCTTGTCACACAGATCTCCTCTGAGAATACCAATTGTGGCTTTAGTCTGCCACCACCTGCCAATCACAAGCATCTGACAGCCCTCTTGCTTTCCTCCACCTCCTCTTTCCACCTCTTACCACTTGGCCCTCTTTGACAAACCACACCTCTCCCCCATCAGTCTCCTTCTCCACTCTTCTCTCTCTCTCGATCTCAGCACCTCTTGTTGCATGATTTGCACCACCACCTGATCATGTCGCCACCTGTATCTTCCTGCTGCCAATACTACTGAGCATGCACTCAGTGCATGCTGCACCGTTCCCACACCTCCACACAAATATCATCTCTCCTCTTGCAACAACCCCCACAATCTCAAGTTTACTGGTGACGGAAGCACATCATACGTTGCCCGCAACAGGAAATTCAACAATATTGGCTCCATCCTCCAAATCTCTTGCCACTTCAATATCCTCACCCGCACACCTTCCCACTTAGTCAAAGCACGTTGCTGTGCCTGACCGACTGCTTTCACATATCTCCCCTCCTCTTCCTTTCTTCTCACCTCCCTCTCAACCATCTTCCTCCTCTTTCAACATGCCTTTCCCCATCGCTCATGCTCCATCCACCCCAAGCCATGCTTCCCATGCTGTACCATCCCCATGACCTCCTCCTGTTGCAACCGCTCCTCCATCTCGTCCACCTCTGCTCTTGCATTCCACTTCTGACTTCCCTTCTTCTCTGGGAGAGCATTCTTTACCACTGCATGACTTGAATCCCACAACATCATGAACTCCAGCACCCTCACCACCTTAAACTCCTCGGTTAATGATGTCAAGGGAAACTGGAGTTTTCCACCCTGACCATAAAAGGCAATGTTCGTCAAACAGCGTGGCACTCCCAAACACCTCCTCACAAACCCACTCACCACAACCTCCATCCTCTCGACATGCCCAATTGCAATATCATACATCATCAATGGCCACATTACTCGTAGCATCAACCCAAACTTCAAACACCATACCTTCAACTTACCTGGCAAACCACATCCATCAATCCTCTTCAAACCTCTCAAAAGCTTGTTTCTGACCTCCTCCACTCTTCCCACATCATTCAACTCCACTGTATACCATCTTCCCAAACTCTTCACAGGGGCCTCTACCAATGATGGAACCACCTCCCCTCCCCAGCTCAAACCTGTGCATGTTATCCACCACTCCTCGTCTCACGACCACACTCCTCGACTTTCTTGCTTTAAATCCATTCTTGCCCACCGCATCAACCTTTCCAGTCGTCCCAGTACCTCTACTGCTGCATCAGCAGACTGTTGGACAACTGTCAGGTCATCCATGAAAGCAAACATTGCTGGCAACCTCTGACCAGGGGCTAGCTCCACTTCTTTCCCATGTCCACTCAGCGCACGTATCAACAACTCCATAACCAGCACAAACAAAATCGGGGAGATGGTACATCCCATCAGGATCCCCACTTCCAACTTCTGCCACTCTGTTACATAGGACTGTCGCAAACCGCATCCAAAACTGATCATAATATGCCATCAAAATCTCCGTGGCACCCAAAAGAAATCCATGGCATACCTGATCAAGGCATGCGGCACTAACTCATATGCATTCTCCAAATCCAGCCATACCACCGCCACATCCTTCCTTTGCCTCTTTGCCTCCTGTAACACTTGCCAGACCATTGCCAAGTATTCAATGCATCCTGGTGATCCTGGTATTCCTGCCTTCTGCACAGAACCATCCACAAAACCATTCCCTCTGATGAAGCCTGAGAGACGTGCCGCAAAGACACTCATCAATATCTTCCCATCTACATCGAGCAATGTCCCAGTGCGTACCCTGGAATAGAATAGGTACACCGTATCCCTGCGTGTCGTAAAAGACGACTAAGAGGGTTGGCGTCAGGAAGGGCATCCGGCCATAAAAAAAAAACATTGCCTCAAAAAGAGAACCATGACAATTACAACTACATATGGGCAGGGTACAGCCCGAAGTGGAGATCGGTTTCTGAGGTTTGGGACATGGAATGTAGGGACAATGACAGGGAGATCAGGAGAAGTGGTGGAAGTATTGGTCAGAAGAAGAGTGGACATATGTTGTGTGCAAGAGACGAGATGGAAGGGAAGTGGTGTGAGAATGGCGAAGGGTAGGTAGGGACAGAAATACAAGTTTGTGTGGAAGGGTGCCTGGAGGGCGTGAATGGTGTTGGTGTCCTGTTTTTCTGAGGAGTTTTGTAGACAGTGTGGTGAGTGTGACTAGAGTGAGTGATAGGTTGATGATGGTGAAAATGATGATTGGAAAGCTCTTGGTGAACGTCATCTCGGGATATGCTCCGCAGGTTGGTTGGAGCGATGAAGAGAAGGACAAGTTCTGGTGTGCGATAGAGAAGCTGATGGAAAACGTGAAAGATGAGGAAGTTGTTGTGGTAGGAGGAGACCAAAATGGACATGTGGGAAGGAGTATGGATGGTTTTGAGGGAGTTCATGCGGGTTACGGATAGGGTGTGAGAAATGGAGAAGGTGAAAAGGATTTTGGAGTTTGCTGATGGAGCTGATTTGTTGATTTGTAATACTCAGTTCCAGAAAGAGGATAATAAGCTTGTTACAATGTTACATACACGTCAGGTGGGTCGACGACAACCGTTGACTACCTGATGGTGCGTAGGTGAGATAGGGGGCACCTCCGGGACACAAAGGTGATCCCGGGGGAGGAGGCTGTTTCACAGCATCACTTGGTTGTCTGCGACATAAGGGTGAAAGGTGCGAGGAGAGCTCGGCGGGTGAAGTACCAACCGAGAATGAAGGTGTGGAGGTTAAAAGAGGTGACAGTAAGGGAGGCATTAAAACAGAGGCTGAGTAGGGTAGAGGATGATGTGGTTGAGCTTGAAAGTGGTTGGATGTCAATGAAAGCTAGTCTGTTGGGAAGCCGTTGGTGAGGTATGTGGATGGACAAAAGGACCACCGAGGCACTTGGAAACATGGTGGTGGGATGATGAAGTTGGAAAGAGGATTGACGAGAAGAGGAAGAAGTTCAAGGAGTGGCAGAAGGCGAAGGGTACGGGAGCAGAAACAGCAGAGCATGAACGTTATAAGGCAGCCAAGAAGGCTGCAAAGAAAGAGGTAGCAAAGGCGCAGGAGGCATGTAGGAAAATGTTCTGAGAATGCTTGGATTCGGAAGAGGGTCAGAGAGCAGCATTCAGGATTGCAAAGCAGATAGCGAAAGAGAGGTGTGATGTGATGGGGGTGAGTTGCTTGAAGGATGAAGTGGGACAAATCGTTGTGGACCCAGATGGAATTAAAGGAAGATGGAAAAGATATATGGAAATGCTGTTGAATTCAGAGAATGAATGGAATGGCAACACAGAGAGTAACCCAGTTTTAGAACCGGCAGAGAAGATAACTGAGAAGCAAGTTGAGGAAGCGATAAAAGCAATGAAGAGTAGAAAAGCGGGAGGGCCGACGGGAGTTGTGGGAGATATGTTGAAGGCAGCAGGACGTTGGGGTGTGAAGAGAATGACAGAGATCTGTAATCTGGCGGTGAAAGAAGGCCGCATTCCAGTGGATTGGGAACTGAGTACCCTCGTCCCTCTATACAAGGGGAAAGGTGACCCTCTAGAGTGTGGCTCGGACCGAGCGATAAAGTTATTGGAGCATGGAATGAAGGTATTGGAAAGGTGTTGGAAAGTGAAGATCGACGAAATGCAGTTTGGATTTATGCCAGGAAGAGGAACGACAGACGCGCTTTTTATTTTGAGGCAGTTGCAGGAGAAGTACATGGAGAAGAGGAAGAAGTTGTTTCTTGGGTTTGTCGATCTGGAGAAAGCATTCGATAGGGTTCCACGCAAAGTATTGACATGGGCAATGAGGAAGTTAGGAGTGGAGGAATGGTTGATCAGAGTAGTGATGGCAATGTACAAAAGAGCACGCACAGCTGCAAGGACGAAGGACGGGAACAGTGGTGAGTTTGAGGTGAAGGTGGGAGTGCATCAGGGATCGATACTAAGTCCACTACTATTTGTAGCTGTGATGGAGGTGCTGGCTCGGAACGTAAAGTAGGGTTTACCGTGGGAGTTGTTGTATGCAGATGATCTGGTGTTGATTGCGGAAAGTATGGATGGACTGAAGGAAAAGATGAAGTGGAAGGAATGTATGGAGACAAAAGGTCTGAAGGTGAATATCGGAAAGACGAAGGTGATGGCAAGTGGTAAAGCATGTGGTGAGGTGGAAAGAACTGGCAAGTGGCCCTGTGCTGTGTGCAGGAAGGGTGTCGGAGTGAACTCCATTCAATGTACAATGTGCGCTGAGTGGGTTCATTAAAAATGTAGTGGTCTGAGAGGGTCATTAACCAGTGTGGCAGCTACATTCAAATGTAAGGTGTGCACAGAGGGAGCTGCAGATGGAGGAAATGTTGAGTTTGATCTTGGAGACGGCGTGAAGCTAGAAGGTGTGAAAGCATTTTGCTACCTCGGAGACATGCTGAATGGAGAAGGTGGATCAGACTTGGCAACGGTTGCTAGAGAGATGTGCATGGAAGAAGTTTCGGGAACTGAGTGGCGTGCTGATGAGGAGGGGGAGTGTCGTTGAAGCTGAAGGGAAAGGTGTATGCTGCATGTGTGAGAAGTGTTATGATTTATGGGAGCGAGACATGGGTAATGAACGTAGAGCAGCAACGAAGGTTGGAAAGGGTGGAAATGCGAATGGTTCGATGGATGTGCGGAGTATCGTTGAGAGAGAGGAAGACAAATGATGAATTGCGAAAAATGATGGGAATAGAGCCTGTGATTGATGCTGTGAAGAGGAACAGGTTGAGATGGTTTGGTCATGTGTTGAGGAAGGATGAAAGTGACTGGTTGAGAAGAGTGATGGAAGTGAATGTAGAAGGAAGTAGAGGACGGGGAAGACCGAGAAAGACTTGGCTAAAGATGGTGGAAGAAGAAATGCGGGCAAGGGGGGTTAACAAGGAGAGATGCAGAAAATATGGCAAGATGGAGAAGATCGTCATGGGGACCACAAGGCTAACCCCCGCTCTAGCAGGGAAAATGGCCTTAAAATGCATGTTGTTGTGTGTTGTTGTACATCGAGCAATGATATTGGTTTAAAACTGCTCCAGTGTCACAGCCTCCTCCTGCTTTGGAATATAAACTCCTTCCGCCCTAGTCCATTGACTGGGCACCACTCCTTGCCTCCATACCACCTTCAGAGCCTTCCACAGATACTGGCCTGATGCCTTCACAACTCTTAAACACCTTGTATGGCACTCCACTTGGTCCTGGAGCTGATGCCGCCCGTGCCTTCCTCAAAACTGCCTCAATCTCAGACATCTTTGGCTCTGACAAATCAAATGGAACACCTGGATCTGTCGGTCTCACCAATCCTTCGATGTCCTCCACCACTTCGTTCCTCCTTGTGTCTGCATACGTGACACGCAGGTGATCTTCCAACTCTTCCTTTGGTACCTTCAGTACACCAAATCGAGACGGCTCCAACAGATCCTTCATAAACTGAAAAGGCTTCTCAAAGAACCTCTTTCTCTTCCTCTGCCTCTGCCTCTCCTTTCTTCGCCTCTTCATCCTTTCCACTCTTCAACTTCACCAACCTCATCCTCACCTGCTTCGTCAACAGCTCAAGCCCATTCCTCTCCCCTATATGTGTGATATTTGGGGAGCATATATATATATACTAGCATATTTAAAACACCTCACAGCTCGCCTCACCAAGCGTCGATACAGAGGAACGGGCTTATTTTAGCTGAGGATAATGACTGTACCTGAGTGGTTGTGTTGTCATGATTTACACCAATCATAATACAAACAATTACTTTGCACAAATGTATTTGTTGTGTTTGTGATATTACATTTTTATAAGCAATTTAGGTTGAATGTTTTTTTTTTCAAGAAAGAACCCCTCAGCACGCACATAGGGGAGGGGTAGGTGCAGACTGGAAGTTTGGGACGATTACACCTTATCACCACATAATTCAAAACACCTCACCACCAAGTAATTCAAAACACCTCACCACCAAGTAATTTAAAACACCTCACAGCCATAAAACACGTAATAAAAACATCTCGCCACCACAAAATTAAAAACACCTCACCACCACGAAAATGAAAACACCTCAGCTCTAAAACACGGAATAAAAACACCACAGCCATAAAACACGTAATAAAAACACGTAATAAAAACAACACCACCACAAAATTAAAAACACCTCACAGCCATAAAACACGTAAAAAAAACACCTCACAGCCACAAAATTAAAAACACCTCACCACCACATCATTTAAAAACACCTCACCACCACGTAATTCAAAACACCTCACCACCATGTAAATCAAAACACCTCACCACCACGTAAATCAAAACACCTCACCACCACATAATTCAAAATACCTCACCACCACGTGATTCAAAACCACCACAACGTTATTAAAAACACTTCACAACCACGGAAACAAAAGTTTGAGGGAATCGTTAAGTGACAACACAGACACTGCCCAGATGTGTAGATATCTATCTATAATTCCAGTAATCTCTGTCTGTCTGTCTGTACGTTTGTTTGTCTGTGACCGCTGTTTCTCGACAACCACGGGTCCGATATACTTTTAACTTGCCAGGTATATTGCTGGGGACCCGAGGATGTGCCTTTTCAAGGTTTCATATTAATCGGACAATTACTTACCGAGCTATGTCCAAAAAACGATTCAACCAATCAGAGAGCAGCGAACGATCGCGTGTGCCGGCGTTGCGAATGGACCAAACCATTCCATGTAAATAGAGGGGGGGGTTCTGTGGTCGTTGCGAATGGACGAAACCATTTCATGTAAATAGAGGGGGGGGATTGTCACTGTACTCGCAAGCCGTTCGCCGTTCGCTTTGGCGTTGCGAATGGACCAAACCATTTCATGTAAATAGAGGGGGGGGATATAATTTTAGATAGATATATAGTACGGGCATATATATAGTACGGGCATGCCCTAGTATAGATAAATGACTGTACCCGAGTTGCCGTTTTGTCATGGTTTAAACCAATCATAATTCAAACAATTATTTTGCACAAATGTATTTGTAATATATGTGATATCACATTTTATAAACAATTGAAGTTGAAAAAAAAAAATTGGAACATTTTTCAAAAGAAATACCCTTAGGACATACCGACGGGAGAGATATGTGCATACCAGAAGTTTGGTACGATTTCACAAAAGTTTGAGAAAGTAGTTCAGTGACGAGACAACACAACACAGGACAACACAGACGCTGCACAGATATATATATATATATATATATATATATATATATATATATATATATATATATATATATATATATATATATATATATATATATATATATATATATATATATATACATACAGTGTATATACATATATACATACAGTGTATATATATATTGTTGTGGATATGAGAATGTTTTTTTATTTTGTTGTTGTGGTAAAATGTTGTTGTAAAAGGTTGTTGTAAAATATCACCCCTCCTCCCTCCGTTTGTGGTTGTATAAAGGTCAAAGGGCGTTTCCGTAGTTAGTCCATAAAACATACATGCAGGACACGATATATCCTTTCTTTTGACAGTTATATCCTTATTATGTGTATTAGCGTAAGGCTGTGTCTTCCATTAATTGAAAGTACTCCATTGCACCAGTGAAAGAGAATAGATCCCCTTCCATTCCCATCCCCAGAAATCCCCATTTCCTTCCCATCCCCAAAATCTCCATCCAATATTACATCCCCTCTCGTCATTGCCGAGCCTCGATTGCCCATATTACCTCCCCTCCAATAACCGCCATTGACCACGAGGCTCGAGTCAGGGAAGAAAGGCGTGTCTCCACCTCGTCATAGAGGGGGAGGAGTGAACCAGCCCCGCTCGACCAACCATGAGCCAGGGGTTTGGCTACAGAGGGCGGAGGAAGAGCGGTCGGGGAGGTTCGCAAAGGTTGAGGGGCGGGGGCCTATATAACCCAAGGCAGGGGTGTGGCCAAAAGGAGATGAGTTTTTACCGGCAGACACAAGGGAGCCCAAGCCGTGGAGAGGAGTCAGAGAGATTCGCTTTTGCAAGAGACTGGAAGAGTTGAGCTTTTACCAGAGACAAGACGGTTGAGCTTTTACAGAGAAGAGAGAACCCGTCACACCAAGGCTCCACCAAGCTCCGTGTTGGCTCCACCGAGCGTTCCCCTCCACCAAGCTCCGTGTTGGCTCCACCAAGCTCCGTGTTGGCTCCACCAAGCTCCGTGTTGGCTCCACCAAGCTCCGTGTTGGCTCCACCAAGCTCCGTGTTGGCTCCACCAAGCGTGCACCTCCAGCCGTCCACCTTCTGCCATTCCTGGCATTCCCCGAGTGAGTCAGTGTCTTTGTTTGTGCTGTCCTGGGTAGTTAAGTCAAGTCTGCATAAGCTAATCATTTTCACTGTGTCACCTGCGTCTCATGTGCCTGTAAATAAACGTGCCTGCTTTCTTCTTGCTTATGTGTGTACATAGTAAATAAATTTAGTAGTATTTCCAACTTCTTTGCCTTCGTTTTCCTCTTTGCATTCGTCGTTTTTGTCTTTTCCCCTCATTGGGCAGCTACGGTGCGATACGGCCAAAGTCTGGGTGAATCGGGTGAGTTTTGTTAGGTCGCGGTCTTACACCACCGCTCGGTCTATAACATCTAACCGCGATCTATAACAATATATATATACATACATATATACATATATATATGAACAAGGAAAAAAGTAGCCAAAACAAAATTTATTCGCTAAATAACATAATAAACAAGCATTCTGAGTATTGCGCTGCAATATATGTCCCCTACCAAAGGTCAAAGTGCCATAACTTTGTCAAAAATGATCGAATATGCAAATTTATGCACGGTTGATGCTGGTTTTCAAACTTGATCTGAGGTATGCTGAGACACGTGTCACGCCTCGCCTCGTTGATAAGCCCGCAAGGTCGCTCCGTGGAGCGGCCTGCACGTATTGCACTGTGTGAATTATATAAATTATTACCAACTCACGGTCTGAGGTACTAGCGATTCAAGAGATATCCTTTTTTTTTATGGCACATTGGAGAAGCCAATGCGAGGTTTCTTCTTCCTCAGCTTGTCACAACTCTGTCAAATGTGATCGAGTTAAAAAAGTCAGAATTCGACCAAATCTGTTTTATTCGTTTGTTAATATACCTCAGCTATTGACAAATCTTAAATTAGAATTTTATTTGAGGTTAAAATGACTGCGACAGGTCGTGTCCAACGATGCTTTCAGTCTGTACATGTGATAAATAATTAAATCGGCACACTTGACGCCTCTTCTTCTTCACGCAATAACAACTTCTAGCTTCCAGACCGTACATCCAATCATCTTAAAATTTTGCACACTTGTTACTCTTCATGACTTATATTATAGTATGAAGTTTCACGTCGATCAATAAAGCGATTCAAGAGATATCCATTTTTTAAATATTTTCGTTTAATTAACGATATCTGCCAAACCACGTGAGCTATCGCAAATTCCAAAAGGACATTTTAGTAGACTGACATGCGGAACAGATCTGTGAAGTTTCCCCTCGATTGGATCAAAAATGAGAGAGGAGCTAGGTTTTAAAGGTTCATGCTTAAAAACGTCATAACTCTGAAACCATGTGACGCATGACGTCATGCTCGCTGACCTTTTTGTTCGTCATGGGTATGCGATTCTGCCTGCAGAGTTTGGCCTCGATCTGTTCAGCCGTTGCAGAGAAAAAGGGGTTTTCGTGTTTTCACGAAAAACAATATGGCGCCCGAACCACGTGACCTGTGACGTCATAATTACCATTAAAATATTCTACAGACAGAGTCCCTCCTATGGTGAAAATTTGATCTCAATCGGTCCTATTATTGCAGAGAAAATCTTTTTTAAAGGAAATTAAAACTTAAAATGGCACAGAGTTAAGGATCATCAGAATTACCAGAATTCCCTAAGTTCAAAGTGCCATAACTTTGTCAAAAATGATCGAAACGTCGTGAAGTTCGAACTTGATCTGTAACTTATCATGAGGAAACCATGTGCCAAGTTTGAAATCATTGGCATTAAGTGTTTAGAAAAAGTCCGGAAAACTGTTCTTTGCATGACGGACTGACAGACTGACGGACTGACAGACTGACGGACTGCGTGCAAACCTTTAGTCCCCTCCGGTGGACACCGGTAGGGGACTAATAACATAAAAATATAGCAACACCCACACACCCACACACTCCTACACATACATACAAACCTACACACACACACAGACACATACACACTCACACATATAAATTTTATTTTAAAAGTTTATTGTATAGAAATTTTTATTTACCGACGATGTTATAAATGTTTGTTAAGTAAAAAGTCGAAGAACAAAATAATTAAAGATTTGAGATTTATTCACTAAAGCATAATGTTACACGAATGCTAATATTGTATTTCCCTTGCAATAAGTTTCCCCCCTGGAATCCTAAAAGTTCCCCCAGGTTGGGAAATGCTGGTTTAAAGCTTTGATTTTGTTCCTCGGGGAAAGATGCGTCTTTCATGATCAGCCTCGTTTTACGCAGGTATTCTTTGGTAATTTTTTTCACATTTGCACGAGACATATTTGGTAGCCTCCTTCTACTCAAATATTCAAATGATGCTTCGTTGTCTATATCCTGTATCGTTGTATTTCGGTCGATTTTTTGTTCCATTTTTGTTGTTTTAACATCGTACAAATGAGCATTTGGCACACTTATCCAGGCCAAATTCAATATGAATGTTGTTGCAGTATCATTTCACTTATTACCCTCGCCTGAGGGTATTGCATTTGAGTCCGTCTGTCTGTCCGCACAGAATAAATATGATTTTCTCTTCAACCATTGGTCCGATTGACAGGAAATGTTCACCATAGGTGCAACTTGACCTGTAGAATTTTTATGATAATTATGACGTCATAGGTCACGTGCTTTGGCCGCCATCTTGGAAAAACCGAAAAACTTTGCACCTCTATATCTCCGAAAGCGCTGCATAGAAAAAAATTGAGACATGGCTCATTGTAAAGAACTCTCCATGGGGAATAAAATATGTTAATGATGATGCCATAGGTGCCTCCATTATGGCGTCATAATTCTACAAGTACAAAACTTGATCATATCAAGATGAAATTTCTTGAGCGTCGTGTAGGCATAAATTGGAGGGGAAAAAAAGAATGACGTCATCGGTCACGTGGTTCGGCCGCCATATTTGTTTTAACATAAAAGCCTTAAAAACCACTGAAAATACATCCTGGCAAGGATTTGCAATCTCTGATTGCTCTTTCTTGTTTTAGTTGTTTTGCAAAATGTTTTAGAATTCAGCATGAAATCTGCTGCTGCTCGCTTTTTTTTTTTTTTTTTTTTTTGTATAGTCATTCGAGGCTCGTGAAAGAGCTAACATTTACTTCACAAACAAATCAACCAGACAAACAAAATATATAAAAAGAGGGAGCGGAAGACAAGATGGGGAGAGAAGGGGAAGCACACAAACACAACATTTGAGAGCAGGGAGAAGTGTGGAAGGGAGAGGGCACGGGGGGAGGAGGCATGGGAAGGGGGGGGGGGGCGGAGAGAAGTATAAAACACAAGAACACCAAGGACTTCCAGGACAGAAGTTGGTATTTCAAAAAAAAGTGGAATTGGGGTGAAATTAGTGGGGGTAGAAAAGATCAAGGTTTTGGATGGGGGAAGATAAGAGATGGTGGTGAACAGCTGTTTTAAAGACCTGGAGGGTGGAGTGGGATTGAAGAGAGTGAGGGAGTTTGTTCCAGAGGTGGGAGAAAAGAGGAATGAAGGAGTGAAGGTGAGCAGAGAGTCTTGATTTTGGCAGTTTAACCATAAGAGGGTTGCAGGCAGATCTTGTGCGACCTGTAGGAATATTTGCAGGACAGAGCCCAGAGAGAGCTGGGGGGCAAGGCCAGAGAGGAGTCGGTAGAAGACGGAAAGACCACCAACCTGCCTGCGGTGAGTGAGTGAGAGGCCCTTGGAGTTAGCTTCATCGCGGGAGATTCCAATGATTCTGAATGCTTTGTTTTCAACAGCGTGAAAACAGCTGTTTCTCCTGTTTCTCCTTTTAATTAAAGCTCACTATCCGAGTTTCTTGTGGACTTCAGTTGATTTCCACTTCAGCTCTATCTCCGGACTCGTCTCTGTCCGAATCCAGCTCGGAGCCAAAGCTTGTTGGTAGGAACAGGAAATGGGAGGAACTAGACACCTCAGATCCAGATATTTCCTGCATTTCTTATACGTGAAACACATGCTCCATTCAGGAACATTGCCAAATTGTTACCCCCCCCCCCTCCCTTCCACCCCTCGCAGGAAGCGGTGGGGGTGGGGAGCACGTTGGGTGCTACCAACGCATATGCAAAATTTGGTGGAGATTCGGCAAAAAAGGAAGTCGTCAGTTAACCACTTTGAAGTTCCCACTCCTTCATTTAAGTGCTGAAAATTATGTATAAAAGACTATTTGACACAGATTTCACCCTCACAATGGCATGTTAAAAGCTCTGTATATAGCAGAAGTGTGTTGCTGAAAATGCAAAACAGTCAATGCACAAAAGGCCTCATTTGCATTCATACGCCATTTCAAAATTCCTGTATTGCCAAACCAACTATCCATGGCATGTAACTTTGGCCTGAAAAAAAATAAAGGCCACAGGGAAAGAAAATTCTGCAGCACAAGGAGCAGCATACCTGGCTGGCCAGTTTATTAGTGCCCATCTGCAGACTAATTGATGCATGGTCAATCGGCGAGTCGGTCTTCGTTTTAGGATCGTAAAGATGTCGGCGCGTGCCATATGCAGTCATTCCTGCCTGGCTGGCACATTTGTTGGTGCCCATCTGCCAGGTGAAAACCCCAATAATTTTACAATTTCAAAACAATAATCATGGTCCTGTGGCAGTCACTGAGCTCGGTGGACCCACTGGAGTCCACAATCTCAATTGATCAATAATATTTGTAGTAGTGTTGGGAGTCAACACATGAAGTGCTTAGAGGGCAGGGGTTGGGGTAGTGGTACCTGAAGGCCGATAACACACTGGCCAGCCTTCATTTTCTCATCACTGAAGCAACGCTGTTGCTTGTCTGCATACTTCACTCCAACATCCACGGTCGTATGAATACCTTTCGTTTTGGCCTGTAGGCAGACGGCAGAAAACCAGGCAGAAAGATTCAAATGCTACGTTTACAAAACGAAGTGATAACTTGCAAGTAATGCCACACTGGTGTTTTAACCAAAATAAAAGCACAAGATGAAAAGGACAACATTGGTGGTTCTAGCAAATTGGTGGTCAGCTTTGATTATCTCCTTTGCTCAAGTTAATGCTGAGTTTTTCAAGCACAGTCATGGAGTTCCATACAAATCTGTCGATGACCTCTCTCCACACAGTGCGTGCGTGTACGTGTATACAAACATTATTAAATTATCTACCCGACATGAATATATCACCTCTCTATTGTGAAAGGGAGGGGATTGGTGGGGGTGGGGAAGGAGGGCGGGGAGGGGTGGGGAGTATCTGAAGGAGACAGCACAGAGCCAGACAGATATAGGTATATGCAAGAAATGGTCTCCCTGGAAAGTAGTGGCAGCAGAAAGTGTGGATAGGTTTACATATGAGTTGGATAGGTACTTTGAGGCACTGGAAAACGTGGGGACCGGAATACTGCACCGTAAAGGATGTGGACTTGAAATACCCACTCCCACCTGGAGGTGGCGCGCCACATTTAAATAGAGAATTTGCTGCCCTACTCCCTCCACCCCCTCCAAGACCACCATCAAATATAAAACCCCCCAATAGGCTTTACACTAATTGGGACCACGCTGATCCTACACTGGCTTCAGAAAGTATTCACACCCCTGGACATTTTTCACCTTTTGTTGAATTACAGCCTGAATCTAAAATGGATTGAACAGAAACATTTGTGCCTCCGCCGACGAAGTTGCTGGAAGCATTATGTTTTCAGGTTGTCCGTCCAGCTGTCCGTCCATGTTAGGTTTTCGTTATCGTGACAACTTGAGAATGGCTGAAGGGATCTTGGGAACAGATTAGATTTTGGGGTCACAAGGTCAAAGGCCAAAGGTCAGAGGTAATGTTAGGTAAAAATCCTGTTACCGCGATAACTTGTGAACCAGTGATGGGATTCTGACCAAATTAGGTACACTTATGCAGAATGATATAAAGATGAATTGATTAGATTTTGGGGTCTAGTGGTCAAAGGTCAAAGTCTGCAATATGTCTATAACTTGAGAACGGCTGAAGTGATCTAATTCAAACTTGGTACACATAAGTATAATGATATAAAGGTTAACTGATTAGAATTTTGGGTCAAGAGGTCAAAGATCAGAGGTCAATGTGATAACTTGAGAACAGCAGAATGGATTTAAAGCAAACTTGGTACAAGTATTATAATGATGCAATAATGTGGGCGGAGGCATCGTGGTCGACGTCGTGACGTCAAAGTGTTGTTCTCGTTATTTATCGGTATTTATATGTATATATATATATATATATATTGTTGCGGATATGGGATTTGGCCTCCATCCATATCCGCTTGTAAATATTCCCCCATTTCCCCAATACTCCCCAACTATCCCCAATCCCCCATTCCCTAGTCCCATTGTCTGTAAACAACACTCTGTAGAACCGACCTTTCCCTTTTTCCCCCATTAAATGTCGTGCCCAGGTTCACCGCATCTCACGTAGACAACTATAGGACATCTTGCTAGTTATTCTTAGTCTATGTCAGTTAAGGACTCGTTTCCATTAATTCTGACTCTTCGTTGCACCAGAATGTGATTGTATGGCACCAGTAGTGAGTTTAGGACCTCCCAATACCTCCCCACAACCTCATCTCCGCATCCTCCCATCATCTCATGGAACTACAACAACAACAACAACTACAACCACAGCGGGGGCGGCGCGGCGGCGGTGCGGGGAGTGGGCGTCCTCACTCCGGCTTGGTTAGCCGCCATTGCCCATGTGCTCCGACGGGGTTACCACGAAGGGGCTGACTGTCAGCTCCTCGTCAAGGGCGGAGCCCGGTAACCCCCCCGCACCCAATAAGAAGCGGCGGGCCGATTCCATCTGGGGCGGAGCTAACGAGCCGAGGGCGTCACTCCCCGCTGGATATACGCAGCCACTTACCGGAGGTGACGTCAGATGCGCCCCCAGCTTGAGGAGAAACAGACGCCACCTCCAGCGCGACGATACCTCCCCGCATATCTGGACCGGACCGTGTGGATCCTGCCCCTGAGCCAAGGTGCACCTTGAGCCATCGACTGCCTGCCCTCCCCTGCCATCAATCCCTGTGTCAGTCAGTCTTGTCCCGTTTATCTGTGGTCTGTCAGGGCTAAGATAAGACCATATTTAAGTGCCCACCTTTCTATGCTGTACCTCTTGTCCTTGTAATCTAAACGTTCTGCAAACCAATATTATAACCTCCTCCGGAGGTCTTGAGAACTGTACCCCTGGTGTCGTGTCATTTAACCCAGCCGTTGTGTCCTTTCCTTAATTGATTTAGCATAGCGCGATTTGGCCAACGTTCGAGTGTAATCGGGTAAACTGTGCAGACGCGGTCATACCAAACCGCTCGGTAAACTAACATCCAAAACCGCGTCTAACAATATATATATATATATACAGTGGTACCTCGGCTTACGAGTGCCCCAACGTACGAGTTTTTCGGGATACGAGCCGTCGCTCGGGCGGTTTGTTGCTTTGGGATACGAGCCGAGATCCGATGTACGAGCTCAAAAAATTTATTTTTTTGAATTTTCCGGTTGTGGCTTCCGGTTCCGGTCACGTGGTTATCTTGCCGTGAAAGCATCTCTGCTTGGATATAAAACACGCAATCGTCGAAATACATTAGCGAGGAATCTCCTTGCTCCAGCCGGTGACGTCATCGGCGGGGATCCCCGCCTCCAGAGTGGCTGGTCACGTGACCGCCAAAGCGTGTCGCGCGTGCGGGTATAATGAGCTACACCTGTGGATCACGTGACCACGGAAGCACGCCTCGCTTGAGAGGCATGGCTTTCGGTTTGCGTTTTGCTTTATAAGGCGCGATAAATGGGCTTTTGAGTGTTAGCGGTTCATGGCGTTGACGGTTCATGGCGGTTCATGGCGTTGACGGTCAAAAACCCATTACATCAATTTTACCAGGCAATGTACAGTAAGTACAGTGGACACCAAATGCACGGTGGAAGGCTAGAAGTAGAAGATCGTCCAAGACAAGTGAGAATAAGCCATACTTTGGAGATGACGTCATTCGCTCGTCCGATAACCAAAGATGTGGTATAAAAAACCAGGTGAGCTAACAATGCAGCAATGAAGGAATTCGGCCAAGGCACCGGCACACAACGACCTACCTACATCGAAAGACTCAATGCCAATGGTGACAGAAGCCAAGACGGCCGGCTTAAACACCGCCGAAAGACCACGGTGTACCAACTTACGATGCAGAACATCTTGCACTTAATATGATGACAACAGGTGCCATCCTCTGACGTACCATTACAGGTACAGGTACAGTACACGTGAGCACAGAGCAAAAGTTCACTGAAACCGAGATTAAGAAAAAAGAAAAAACACCTCGTGGTCCGTGCTCGATATCCGAGTTTCAATCTTTTCAAACACATGATGCTCTCGGTCACGGTATCTCCTGCGAGCTGCTTCTCCTTCAACCACACAAACAACAACTTCTCCATATCTTCATGGATAGAGGTCCAGTTTATTTCTTTACATTCTCTTGTATTATGTACAGTATATACGAGGTCGTGCTTGTTTATACATTATTTGTTATTTATAAAGTACATTTTTGTTATTTAAAAGCACCTAACAAAAAAAATTGGTGTTTTTTTTTTGAGGCTGGAACGGATTAATAGCATTTCAATGCATTTGAATGGGAAAATTTGCTTTGACTTACGAGCGATTTGGCTTACGAGCTCCGTCACGGAACGGATTAAACTCGTAAGCCGAGGTACCACTGTATATATATATATATATATATATATATATATATACAGTGGGGAGAACAAGTATTTGATACACTGCCGATTTTGCAGGTTTTCCCACTTACAAAGCACGTCAAGGTCTGTAATTTTTATCATAGGTACACTTCAACTGTGGAAGACGGAATCTAAAACAAAAATCCTGAAAATCACATTGTATGATTTTTAAGTAATTAATTTGCATTTTATTGCATGAAATAAGTATTTGATCACCTACCAACCAGTAAGAATTCCGGCTCTCACAGACCTGTTAGTTTTTTCTTTAAGAAGCCCTCCCATTCTCCACTCATTACCTGTATTAACTGCACCTGTTTGAACTCGTTATCTGCATAAAAGACGTCTCCAGACCGTCTCCGACCACAAAGACCGACCGCAAAGCCGTCTCCAGACCTGTCCACACTCAATCAGACTCCAACCTCTCCACAATGGGCAAGACCAGAGAGCTGTCTAAGGACATCAGGGACAAATTTGTAGACTTGCACAAGGCTGGGATGGGCTACAGGACAATAGGCAAGCAGCTTGGTGAGAAGGCAACAACTGTTGGCGCAATTATTAGAAAATGGAAGAAGTTCAAGATGACAGTCAATCTCCCTCGGTCTGGGGCTCCATGCAAGATCTCACCTCGTGGAGCCTCAATGATCATGAGAAAGGTGAGGGATCAGCCCAGAACTACACGGCAGGACCTGGTCAATGACCTGAAGAGAGCTGGGACCACAGTATCAAAGAAAACCATAAGTAACACACTACGCCGTCATGGATTAAAATCCTGCAGCGCACGCAAGGTCCCTCTGCTCAAGCCAGCGCATGTCCAGGCCCGTCTGAAGTTTGCCAATGACCGTCTGGATGATCCAGAGGAGGAATGGGAGAAGGTCATGTGGTCTGATGAGACCAAAATAGAGCTTTTTGGTTTAAACTCCACTCGCCGTGTTTGGAGGAAGAAGAAGGATGAGTACAACCCCAAGAACACCATCCCAACCGTGAAGCATGGAGGTGGAAACATCATTCTTTGGGGATGCTTTTCTGCAAAGGGGACAGGACGACTGCACCGTATTGAGGGGAGGATGGATGGGGCCATGTATCGCGAGATCTTGGCCAACAATCTCCTTCCCTCAATAAGAGCATTGAAGATGGGGCGTGGCTGGGTCTTCCAGCATGACAACGACCCGAAACACACAGCCAGGGCAACTAAGGAGTGGCTCCGTACGAAGCATCTCAAGGTCCTGGAGTGGCCTAGCCAGTCTCCAGACCTGAACCCAATAGAAAATCTTTGGAGGGAGCTGAAAGTCTGTGTTGCGCAGCGACAGCCCCGAAACCTGAAGGATCTGGTGAAGATCTGTATGGAGGAGTGGGCCAAAATCCCTGCTGCAGTGTGTGCAAACCTGGTTAAGTACAGGAAACGTCTGATCTCTGTAATTGCAAACAAAGGTTTCTGTACCAAATATTAAGTTCTGTTTTTCTGATGTATCAAATACTTATTTCATGCAATAAAATGCAAATTAATTACTTAAAAATCATACAATGTGATTTTCAGGATTTTTGTTTTAGATTCCGTCTTCCACAGTTGAAGTGTACCTATGATAAAAATTACAGACCTTGACGTGCTTTGTAAGTGGGAAAACCTGCAAAATCGGCAGTGTATCAAATACTTGTTCTCCCCACTGTATATATATATATATATATATATCTATCTATCTATATTATAATAGCCGTAGATGATTCTGTCTGTCTGTCTGTCTGTCTGTCTATCTGTTGGGTGTCTGTCCGGGGTGTGGCTTACTCGGTTTGCAGAGTAGCTCCACCCATAGCTCCACCCATTCTGGGAGTGGCTATAAACAAATATCCACCATTTTATTAACTCGCATAGCTTTGAGTCCTGTTTTGTAGGCCCGTGGTGTCTTGCTCTCCCCCAGTTTTATTTCAAATCAAATTCGATAAATCATTTCATTTTTCACAGTCGCTAACATAGTTTTAGACTCGGTTGAAAAAAAACGGGAAGAAAATCCGATGAAAGTTGCCGTTTATAGAACGAAATGAATTCTCAAAGGCCTGTAACTTCAAGGCCATTGAGTCTCTCTCACGCCTTTATCTCCAATCTAACTCACCATATGATTTCATTTTTATCGATGGTTTTACTTTTAGACTCGGTGTCAGCAATAATTGAGAACAATCCACACACGCGGGAAAATGCAGAGATATATTTTTTAAAATCGCGTCATGGTGTATCATACACCGCCCAACATGACACCGCCGGCAATGTGTCGATATATATTAAAAATTCGCTTTTGCTTTTCCGTTATGATATATTACTATTTCGTTTGATGATAGTCGTCACAAAAACGTCAACAATGATGCCGACATATATTTCTTCGTTTTTATTTCATTCAACATATTAGCCGGAAGTAAAATATGTTTCAGGAAATTACCGAGAGATATTTCTTCGTTTTTTTTATTAGTTATGTGCGCATACACTTTAAATAGGTTTATTTGAAATCTTTAATTTTCCACAATATAATTTACTTGCCATTTATCATTTGATGATTACGAGACAAATTCCTCTTGAGGATCGTGACAATTCATGCGTTGCGTGGAAACTTCCATTTCCAAAATGAATGAGACGATCGATGAAGAACGACTCGGTGTCACCAACGCGGGAAAATGCAGAGATATATTTTTTAAAATACACCATATCACCGCACAACACCGCCCAACAGCCAACAAGTATCATACACCGCCCAACAGCCAACGAGTATCATACACCGCCCAACATGACACAGACAGCAACATGTCGACATTATCGCTTTTTCTTTAAACCGAGTGAACCGAGCCGAACCGAATACACCGCGTGAATTCACCGAGCGAATTTCAGCCAATTCCACCTATTTCAGCCAATTCCACCTATTTCTTCGTTTTTATTTTATTCGTTACCAGCAGAAGTACCCAGCGTTGCCGGGCGGGGGAGGGGGAAGGGCACGTACACTTTAAACATGTATATACATGTGGGATGTGGGATATATACATGTGGGTCATGTGTACGTGTGTGTACGTGTGTACATGTGTGTGTGTGTGTGCGCGTGAATATGTGTGTGTGTGTATATATGTGTGTGTATGTGTATGTAGGCTAACCCCCGCTCTAGCAGGGAAAATGGCCTTAAAATGCATGTTGTTGTTGTATGTGTATATACATGTCTGTGTGTGTGTGTTTGTGTGTATATGTGTCTGTACGTGTGTGTGTGTGTGTGTGTGTGTGTGTGTGTGTGTGGAGATGGAGACGCATAATATTACGGTGATGTTTAACTCTGAGAATAGTTCTAAATTAAAAAAACTTTCTTCTGATATTTGTGATTTATTTCAAACAAACTGTATTTCCCAGCTACACGGGCATGTATTCCTATTAACGTTATGTAAAGTACATAAAGTGTGGATTACATCATTTGTGGATGTGATCAATTACCAGTAACCATTTTATATAACTGAATGTGCAGGTGCAGCATCTAACTCAATATGTCGAAATGTCACACACGTCCATGCCCGTGGGATTCCCACGGGTGACCCCGCTAGTATATATATGTTTTACTATTATAGAACAATAACACTTTTTATGTTCAGTCCCCCCATTTTAGGAAAGCATAAGTATTACAACAAACGACCGACAGATGTTTCTTGTTTGTCCCTGATCGACACATAATACCCCATAATGTCAAAGTGGAATTTCTTTTTAGATTTTTTTTTTACAATTAAATATGAAAAGCTAAAATGTCATGAGTCAATAAGTATTCAACCCCTTTGCTATGACACTCCAGGTTGAGCTCAGGTGCATTAAATTTCCTTTAATCATTCTTGAGATGTCTCTACAACCTGATTGGAGTCCACCTGTGGCCAATTCAATTGATTGGACCTTTCTGATTAGAGAGAAACACCTTTCTAAATTTAAGGTCCCACAGTTGATACAGTGCAGGTCAGAGCAGAAACTCTACCATTTAGTCTGAGGAACTGTCCGTATAACTCAGAGATAGAATTGTGATGAGGCATAGATCTGGGGAAGGGTATAAAACAATTTCTAGAGTGGTGAAAGTTCCCAAGAGCAAAGTGAGCTCCATCATTAGGAAATGGAAAGGATATGGAACTACCCAGACTCTTCCTAGATCTGCCTGTCTGACCAATCTTAGCAACCAGGCAAGAAGGACCTTTGTCAGAGAGGTGACCAAGAACCCAATGACCACACTGACAGAACTACAGAGTTCCTTGCCTGAGATTTGAGAACCTGCCGGAAGAACAGTCTCTGCAACACTTCACAAATGTCGGCTTTATGGGACAGTGGTCAGACGGAAGCCACTCCTAAGAAAAAGGCACATGACAGCATGCCTGAAGTTTGCAAAAAGGCATGTGAAAGACTCAGAGCATGAGGCAAAATATTCTGTGATCTGATGAGACGAAAATTTAACTCTTTGGCTGAATGCAAAGCACTACATCTGGTGGAAACAGAGAGCAGATCACCCCTCTAACAGCATCCCTACCATGAAGCATAGTGGTGGCAGCATCATGCCATGGGGATGCTTTTCAGTGGCAGGGACTGGGAGATACATGGCACAATTAATTAAGCTAAATACAGGAAAATCCTTCGGGAGAACCGGCTTCAGAATGCAAAAGACCTTAGACTGTGGCAAATATTTACATTCCAACAGGATAATGACCCCAAGCATACAGCCAGAGCAACACTGGAATGGCTTCAGAACAAGAACATGAAAGTTCTTGAGTGGCCCAGCCAAATCCCAGACTTGAATCCCATTGAGAATGAGGAAAGACTTGAAAATTGCTGTTCAATGACACTCCCCATCCAACTTGAGAGCTTGAGCAAGTTTGCAAGGAAGAATGGGAGAAACTCCCCAAATCCAGATGTGCAAAGCTGATACAGATATACCCAAGAAGACAAAGCTGTAATCGCTGCTAAAGGCACTTCTTTGGAGTATTGACTCTGGGGGCTGAATACTTATGTAAATTAGATATTTATGTATTTCATTTTCAATACATTTTCTAAAAACCTGTTTTCACTGACATTATGGGTTATTATGTGCAGATCGGTAACAAGAAAAAAAAAAATCAAAAAAAAAATCGTAGTTTAATCCATATTAAATTCAGGCTGTAACCCAACAAAATGTGAAAAAGTCAAGGGGTGTGAATACTTTCTGAAGGTACCGTATGTAGCAAATCTAGATGCAATCGGCATAGAACAGTAGGAGAAGCAGCGCGCCAAAAACAAACACCGCTGCCTGAATTATGGTACGAATGTCCTTCCAGCCAAACAAAGCTACACAGAGCAACCAATAAAACATCAACAGCGTACTCCCTTTTCTGTTTCAAATCATACCCAGGTTCCTCCACAGCTGCAGACATTCACAAGTAGTACATATACTCCAGGGCAAAAAACAAATAAGCCACACTGGTTTTTTCTAATTTGGAGCCATAGAAGCACAATACATATTCCAGTTGAAATTGATTACTCATGTTACAGCAGCTAAAAGCCCTCCGTGCGGGTTAACAGCAATTTTAATGAAAAAATTCGTGTTTTAAGAAGATTTGTTCTCAAATAACAGAAATTACGAAATTTTCGAAACAAAAGCAAGAACTAGGACACACCCACTCACCGCCATACATACATCACGAGTAAATGATAAAAAGAGCAGAGCAGACCTTCAATGATATGATTGGTGTTTGTTGCTTAAGGTTTGGCAAAAACAAAAACGCTCCTCAATTGACCTCGCATCAGCACACGACCGGAAATTAATTGTCGCCTCGGGAATAAAATCGGACCCTGCCGAGGTTCCTGGTCGATTGGCCTGAAGAAGCTTGCTGGGAAGCAACGAAAGGTCACCTGAAACCAGGTCTGCCCTTGCTTATTACCTCTGCAACCAAAGGTGGACGTAGGTTATGTTTTCACCCCTGTCTGTCTGTGAGCAGGATATCTCAAAAAGTTGTGGACAGAATAGGACCAAACTTGGTGGACAGGTTGGGGTTGTAACAAGGACTAACTGATTAGATGTTGTGAAGATCCGGATCTGGATCAGAGACTTCTTCACCATTGAGAGATGAGGCCAAAAACTACATACGGTACAGCACAATATTGTTATGTCGGTAGGGTAGAGCAATATCTAGAGTCAGGTAGATCTGAATATGTAACATGCTTCGTCTGTCGCGATAGGGAATCTACCTGTAATAAGTTCTGTGTTTAGTCTGGTTTGTCGGTTAAGGAGTATACCTCTGAACATACCAGGATGTTTGTGTGCTAGGTAGTTGTAGGGATTAAAGATAACAGCCCTTGTGTGTCACACCTGGTAATCAAACCTTTGTCCCTTATGGCAACGCACACCTGTAGACACTTAGATAGGCCCTTTATTGCACACAGTAATTAAATTCCCTTCCCTGACAATGACTTTGGAAGGAAACGGACAGGAAACCAGGCCAGGACACCACCGATGATGGCTGCCGCCAGTCGCATCACGAACTTGCACAGCAACATGCCCAGGAGGCCTGTGATTGGTCAGCGCGGTAGGCGCGAACCTCCAGCCAACCAGTGCAAGAGGCACGAAGACGCAACTAAGAAGGAGGTTGTTCATTGGAGGGAAGTCGCTGGAAGGTTCGATGGCTGGCGGGAAGCTATGCGACGCTGATTGGGGAGCGCGCCAAGATTGATGTCACCGGGGAGGTTATAAAAAGGACGCGCTGGACGACGCGCGCGCTTGGCTTGGAGCAGCAGCTCACTTGGACTTGGGCTTGGGCTTGGCTCTTGGCGGTGCAGTCGCATTCCTCCCTGTGGCTTTCCTCGTCAAGACGCTGTTCTCTCTCCTGTCTCTCCTCGCAGTGGACCTCGTGTGGAGATTGTTGGCAGTGCTTTGGGCCGCGTGGTGCTTTTCGGGCGTTGGACAAGTGGTGCTCGGTGCTCTGGAGCTTGGAGACGCAAGACAACAAGACAGATAAGGACGCACCATTTCACAAATACATGACGAACGTGTTTCTTTGGTAACTCATTCCCTCGTCTCGTATCTGCAGTCTGGTGTGTGGGATCCCAATTTAGAATTAGAATCGCATTTACCTGTCCCTATCTTTTATTTTAATAAACCCTTGTATTATTTTCCATTCCCTGCAAATCTTGTGCCCGTTTGAGTTTGTTCCCCTTCCCCAGTTACGCGCTCCCGCTTCTTCCTCTTCCCTTCTTCTCTTCCCGCGTTTGATAGCACAATCCGTATTGATCGTCGCCCCCGTTAAATCAGTTCTGGTCCATCCGCAGTCCCTGGTCTTGACCGGAGGGTCCGCGTGACAATATCTCAAAATGTTGTGGACAAGTTATGACAAAACTTGGTGGAAGAGTTGAGTAGGTGACAAGAACAAGCAGATTCGATTTTGCTTCAGGCCCGGATGCAAAATCAGTGGGATACAAAACGTCAACCGTTCAGTATGTCAGAGGTACATGAGCTCTACAGCATGCCGTTCTAGTTTCCTTCCAGAGATGGCTGTGAAACCTCAATTAACAGACTTCTGAAGTGGAAAGTGTTGCGTATAATCAGATAAAGGCCATCTACTATATAAGAGAGCCATTGGTCTGTGTGTCGCCATTTTTCTCAGAGATGGCTGAACGGATCTTTGTTAAACTTTCAGAGGTTCATCAGTGAGTGCCTGGGAGTGTTTTAAGCAAAAAAAAAAAAAAAAAAAAAAAAAAAAAGTAGAAGAGGAAGAAGAAGAAGAATAAAAAAGAGGAAGGAAAAATGAAAAAGAAGAAGAAGAAAAAGAAGAAGAAGAAGAAAAGAAGAAGAAGAAGAAGAAGAAAAGCAAAAGATCTATAGTGCTTAAGCCTTTTTGATTAATGACAGTTATATACAGGTACACATTCACATAAATAATACAAAACCATTACCAGACATTTGAACACGAATAAATCAATTCCAGAAGCGGTCGGAGTTGGTGTAAGGCTTCTTCTTCTTCCTGAACGTCATTATACTTGATTCAGAAACGTGATAAATGGTACATTCACCAGTATATTATGTTCAACGAAAAGGTAAAATGATGATTTGACATTTGTGATGGATTCTAATTTGGATGTAAATGCTTTTCCATTATATTTGCCCTCATTTCAAATATGTTAATGTTTCTTTTTTGCTTGAGCAACGCCGGGTAGTCCAGCTATAAACGCTTTTATACTTTACTCGGGATACAAATACAACTTTGTCTGGGGGGGTAATAACATAGGCTATGTGGCCGCAGCCTCATGTGGAGGTGTTTGGGGGGGAGAGGAGGTGCGTAAATTCTCGATGTTAATGTGTACCGTGTAGCGCCACCTGGTGATGATGGCAGGGGGCATTACAAAATCCTTTTTTACCTGGGAAACACTGAGGTTAAAGCACTCTTTGCACAGGAAAAAAATTTCCTCCTTCCCTTCCCACCCTTCCCCCAAAATGGAGGGGCCCGTCAAAGCCACCATCTCCACCTACCCCCTCCCCCGGCAACACCGGGTACTCTTGCTAGTGTTTAATATCTTAAAGTTGCTCCACGTTAATGTACGATGCATTTGATAAATACAACATGTCACTAAAATTCAAGGGAAACCATTTTTAAATATCCTTTTGCCAATGATACCCTGCAGCATTTGTTCCAAGTTCATGTCGTTATCATCAGACGAAACTACTCAACCATTTCCTGATTAAAACAGGAACTTGCAGGAGAACACTCGCATTGCTTTGACTGTGGGAACCAGTCATGTGGCTATTGCCTTAGTCAAAAACCAGTCAACTACATATTGTGTTTTTCAGGAACTACAGTCCAACTAAACTTTGTACCTTTCGGTTCCTTAACACATCTATGCAAAAGGTGGAGATGGGTGATAATAAAACGGTGTGCCTCCGGTTATTAATTTTCCACTCTAATTTTCAACAACAGGATTAAAAGATTGAGATATGAATCCTTCTTAATGATAAAGTGTTCTTACGCTTGACTTCTTACGCTTTACTTCTTATGCTTTACTTCTTACGCTTGACAAGTGGCAGAAAGTTATTGAACTGTCAGAAGAACATGAAAAAAGTGCTCGCACAATAGCGGAGGATCTTTGCGTCGGCAAAATTAAAATTCAGAACGTTTTGAAGCCAAAAGCAGAAATTTTGCGGGACGCATGAAACAATGTGTTTTGGATGCGTTTGGTTTTGAAACAAAATAGACCGAAAAAAAGACAGATGAGAAAAACAGGAAAGACATTAATCTCCGGTGCTATTCGTAGCTTCAAGACAACGGCCTGGCAGATAAATGCTACTGGACCATTGATGAAGGATAAAGCCTTGCAGTTTGCTGCTGAATTAGACGTCACAACATTTATGGCTTCAAACGGATGGCTGGAATCATTTTTGAGAAGGCATAAGTGTTCGGAGGGGAGAAAGAGTGGCGAGAGAGGGAATGTCAACGATTCTGTGGTAGACGACTGGAAATCAAAGTTACCGAAACTCTGCAAAGAGCATGCTCCATGAGGCATTTTTTAAATGGACGAGACAGGGCTGTTCATTCGTGACCCTACCAGGCACACGTGCCGTGTCAAAGGAGGCTGGTGGCGAGCGCTCCAAACAGAGAACGACAATCACCCCGTGTGACAGTTTAACAGGCGAGAAGTTACAACTGCTCACTATAGTCAAACCAGAGAAGCCATGCCCTTTTAGAAAGGTCGGCCATTGTTGCTTAAATCATGGTTCAGAGACGGATTTACGATACGACATCAAAAACCGGCATGTTTTGCTATTCATAGATGAAGAAGAATGTGACACTTGGATTCTTCCTGGTGAATAAAACATCAAAATCCCAGCCCATTGATTAGGGTATTAATTACTCATTAATAAGGAGAAAACTGAAGTTCCGGAAGCAGCAGTTACAATATGTACCACTCGTCTGGGTACCCATCACTTCATGGGAAAGATATATATATATATATATATATATATATATATATATATATATATATATATATATATATATATATATATATCGTAGGGGTTGCAGCACATAGAGTTATTGGCCTCATGGTGGAGAGCTTTCCCCGGCAGTGATTTGGGACGTGTTGGACATTCAAAAGCCACAGAGTTAATGGCCTCATGAACCACCTTTAGAGGCCATTTTTCCCTGCAAAGCAGGGGTTGGCCTTTTTCGGGCACCATGGTCCCCTTGGTGGTTACCTTTTGCCTGCAGGCTGGAAGCAGCACTGCCTGACCCCCATCCCAATATAAACTTTATAGTGGCCTTTGGTGGCCTCAAAACGGACGTCAAGGCAAACATGTGGCAGTTTAAAACCTTGCCCAGATTATAATGTATCTACACCCAAAGTGCTGGGACTCTGGGTGCTATGGCTAGGCCATGAAGAAGTACAAACAAATGCACAAACACAAAGTTATTTATAAGATGAGAGACAGAGTCGGACAAAACAACTTGCCAGCGAACATAATCGATCCTCGATGCCATTTGCTGCGTTACCAATTAATGGGAAGAGGTTGAAGTTCCTACCTTCTATAGACTGATCGGATATTTCCAAAAGTTGCCAATCAATGAATCCACGGGCGTTTCTTTGAGAAAGTCGGCAACATAGCTTTTTCTATGTGTTTTTGTATGCTGAATCCAAAAAACAATGTTGCCAAGCTGAATTTTGAAGTTAATATGCCCAAAATGACAAAATTCAAAATGGCCGCCAATTCACACTAAAAAGCTTATATTTCAGCTACTAAACAATGTAGAAAGTTGATTTTGGTGGCGATACCCACATTTTTGGGGACAAGAAAGTTGTAGTCGTAGTGTTATGTATTTTCTTTTCCAGACTGTCATGGATGGCTGCAACATGGAGCAAGATACAAGCCTGAAAAGAAAACGGACTTCTCCCACACAAGCCACTGCATGCCTTATCTGTCAAGTCTCTGAAAATAAAGATGTATTGCATGCTGGAACAGAAAAAGGATTGCAAACTTTAGAACTTGCGGCACAAAACCGTAGGAAAGTAAAAGATGTGAAAAATCTGGATGCAATTGACCATATTGAAGAATACATTCAATCAGATGAAAAACATCCAGTTGTGTGGCACAGAAATTGCTATGCTGAGTTCACCCATAAAGGCAAAAATGAGACTTAAAAAAAATCACTGCTAAGTACATCCAGTACCTCCAGTACCTCCAGTACCTCCAGTGAGCCACTTTGCCATCCCTCTCATTGCAATTTTTGGGATTCAGTTGGAAAGGACTACACATTGACAAGGACCGCTGTTGCTGCTATGAACTGGAAGTTGTGTATGTTTTGCCAGAAACATAACTCGAAGCAAAGTCTCACATCAGTAACATCTTTTAATGTTAGCAATAGTATACTTAGAGAAGCACACCTTGACAATAAGATGAGGCTTCGCCTATCTGGTGTCAGTGACATTATGGCAGCTGAAGGCAAATACCATAAGCCATGCCTAAGTGCATACAACTACATCACAATGAAGACTGAAAATGAAGTTAAATATTAAGGTCTCGCTATGATATTTCTTTGCCGTGAGCTTGAGCATGCTGCTCAACAAAAACACATTCTACAGCCGAGTACTGTGTGGAATCGATATTGTGAGATGGCAAGAGACATTAACAATCATCCCATCTCATTTTGCATGCCATTCACATGAGCAAAGAGATGGCTATGGACAACATTGTTCTTGTTTCAAGGGGTGTTGATGTCCTTATTATTCTGCTGGCAAATCTACATTAAATTTCCAGCATGTGCAAAGTGTAGTTGATGGTTGGGACAGCGAGAAAACCAAAATACATACCCCTGCGTGAAGTGTTTGAGAAGCTGCCTAAAGGATCAGAGAAAGCCATTCTTCAATTCCATCATTTGACCAGCACAGACACTACTTCATTTGTATATGGCCATTCCAAAAAAAAACAGCATGGGAAATCTTTAAGCATCACTTTGACCTTCTTTTGAATGTTGGATTGGGTGAACTGACAAGTGATGCTATGAAACAAGCAGAGTGTTTCATGTGCAAGATTTACAAGGTTGCAGTTGATTCGCTTGATGAGGCCCGCCATATGCTCTTTGCTCACACTAACAGTCCAGAAAAGTTGCCACCAACAAGTGATGCCTTCAGTTTCCATATGCAAAGAGTGCACTTTCAGGTGATGGTGTGGCGACAGACAAATATTGCCATACAGAGACCGCCCAAACCAGAAGATATGGGATGGCAAATTGAACAGAATGATGTTGTACCCATCCTTACGTCTTTGGAGCCAATTCCCCAAGCTTGTTTGGAAATTATTCATTGCCGATGCAAAACTGGCTGCAGAAATCTCCGGTGCAAGTGCAGGAAAGCAAAACTTCCTTGTACTGGACTATGTACCTGTGCTGATGTTAACCAAGACCTCACATGCATAAACCAAACTTAAATCTGAAGACTTGCATAAACGTCTTGAATTGCATATGTATAGTAAAATAACTACACAACCATTGAATGAAATGTGAAAAGTTATCACAGATTTTTGGCAGAATAAAAGTGGATGTATTACGACAAGAATTAATCTTTCGATGGCTTACAAGTTCTGATATATTAGAAATCATACCTGTTTGACCATGGTGGCCATCTTGAAATCCAAGATGGTGGCCATAATAAGAATTTATTTTGACTTAATCAACTTTGTTGTCCCCAAAAAAGTGGGTATAGCCACCAAAATCAACTTTCTACATTGTTTAGTAGCTGAAATATAAACTTTTTAGTGTGAATTGGTGGCCATTTTGAATTTTGTCATTTTGGGCATGTTAACTTCAAAATTCGGCTTGGCAACATTGTTTTTTGGATTCAGCATACAAAAACACAAAGGAAAAGATATGTTGCCGACTTTCTCAAAGAAACGCCCGTGGATTTACAATTATGAGAATACCGACCAGTCTACTAGAACCAGCCCTGGTGTTGGCTTAGCGGTTAGGGTGCCGGCTTGGGATCCTAGGATCCTGGGTTCGAATCCCGGTTGATCGCTGAATTAACACCAGGGGGGTTGACACAGCCTGTCATCCTTCCGAGGTCGGCAAATCGAGTACCAGCTTGCTGGGATGAATGATCACGGTGTGTACCCCGGTTTAGAATAGGTACACCATATCCCTGCGCATCGTAAGAGCGTGACCAAGGGTTGGCGTCAGGAAGGGCATCCGGCCATAAAAACATTGCCTCAAACAGGGAACCATGATTGTCATGGGGCCCGCAAGGCTAACCCCCGCTCCAGCGTGGAAAATGGCCTTAAAACGATCATTCATTCATTCGACCAGTCTACTAGAAGTCTTTTACCAAGTACGGCTTTGGTACCAACGCGACCGCTACAGATGGTCGAGGACGATTCACCAAAGTCATTGGAAAATTAGCTCTTCAGTTGTAGCTTCTAGGACTTAGCCAAGCTCGATTGTGATTGGCAGTTCTTTAACAAACAAATGAAAGACTGCCCACGGACTACATCGTGCATTTTGAAAGACCAAAAAGAAAAAACAGCTGAGGGCGACAGTGACCCAGAAATGTGAACCCAAATTTGGGTCCACATTTGTTGTGTGTCCAAGGTTGAAGGTTCTCACCCTGAACCAGGGGCAAACAGCAATGTTAGACTGTCATGGGCCTCAAGAAGATGGAAAAATTTGTGATGAATAGCAGCTTGGTCCAACCAACCAAAAACTCGTGATTTCTTTTCCCAGATCCATGATCACTATATTCACAGAACTCCTAGATATTCCACGATTACCTTGAGGGTCTCGTGATCCGTTCACTTGCTGAAATTAATACGACTTCCCTTACAAGAAACTTTGACACAGGAGGCCATTGGGCATACCAAAGCTTGTTCTATTGCCAACCTGCTGACACGATGGCCTCAAAGTACGCACACTCACCTCTAAGCTGCCTAGCCGAGGTTCGAATCCCGGCCCAGCTATAAACTGTCATGCTGGTTTCTCACAGGCAGGGCGATTCACCAATGTGTGCGCAGTCCCTAGGATGGATGTTAAATGGGTGTCCCATGTGCCAGCATTCGCTGGTGGCCATTAAAGATCACATGGTGTCCTTCGCAAAGAGTAAGCGAACCGATGCCGGCACCATGAACAAATTACAAATTCCAGCCCGAACCAGCAGAGGGCACTGCATCACTGCACAGCCACACCCTCAGCCAATGATGCTACCCCACAGCCTTATGCTGCATACGAACGACGAAGATTGCCAACCTACTGTTTATTCGTACTCTAACCTTTTTAAATGCTGCAGCTCATGCAGTACCATTTTTCATGTCTTTGGTACGACTCTGCCAGGGTTCGAACCATCGACCTCCCAGTCGATCAGAGCAGACGCAAATCATTACGCCACCGAGGCTGGTTAAATTAACTTGGCTCATGTCAAAAGTTCGTGTGATACTTCCTCATGTGCCGAACATAACAGTAACAGGTGACTTCAAATGTTGTACTCTTGACAAAACGTTTGTTGAAATATTCTTTAAACTATTATTTACATTTTGATTTATAAAAATATTTAATTACGTGCACGTGTGTATCTGCGTGTGCGTGTGTTTACAACCCTCAATTTGGCTTGGGTTCCTGTGTTTTTTTGCTTGCTTCAATGGACAAGTCTCAACTCATCTGAAATGAGTGTTTTGGCTCATTTTCAAAGACCATATTTTGGGGTTTCCTTAAACCACGCTACAGAGACAGACACAGATGTGCCTGCCCTGCTGTTCTCAGCGCTGCTGCCCAGAGAATGTCAGTTGATAAACTGTTAGATTGAATTAATGTGGTATTGATGTAGCACAGGCCAGATGGGCCAAATGGGCCTCCTCTTGCGTAACTAAAGGTAGCAGACAGGACAGCGCTGCTCCTTTTTTTGTTTGCATCATGCGCTGCAATTTGGGATAACTTGCTGAGAGCACGGCTGGTCCCCTTGCAGGTTGGAGCAGGGATTTGGACTTTATCCCGGGTGTCAGTGAAAGCTCACCCACTCTTTGCGAGACACCATGGGGTCTTTATCGTCCACCAACGAGGGACGACACGTTGTGATGTAACCCACAACTTATAAAAACAATCTGACAGCTTATAGTCGTGCATCAAACCCAGACAGAACAGACTAGAGGCACGTTCACGACCTCCGCACTATGCAGTCAGACCAGTGAAAGTTACAAAAGCAGACATTAGAATAAAAGTTTGAATGCAAGCAAAAAACAGGTTGAAATAAGGTCAAAAAGGAATGTTTTACAGTTCCAATACCTGGTATCAGTTATTTGATCACCAAGGAGCCTTCCCCAAAATCAGTTCATTACAGGGTGATGGAGAGGTTCATGATAACTCACCATGCTGGCAAGGGCAAGGAGCGTTGTCTGGACCTGTGTCATGTTGGTGTTGTCATAGAGATCATTGGCCTCAAATATGTCATGTGGCTTCAAACCATATTGCTGGATCGATTTGATGAAGTTGGTGATATTTTCAAGCTGGTGAGAGGAAATAAACGAACCAAAGCAAAATCAATTCGTCCTTGGTACAAGATGCCTCTCAAAGCAGATTATCTGCTCTTTCAAACTCTGAATGGACCAAACATTGTGGAGAAGCTTGCACATTTCATATATGAGTAAATAAAAATTAAACGATAACCTGACACAAGTTTGTGATCCAAATAAATAAATAATTGTAGACTATGGAGGAGGGGGGGAGGGGGGAAGCCGGTGGGGGGTGGGGCATTGAGGGAAGCCTGCAGGGGGTGGGGTGTCCATTAGGGGGCAGGCATGGGTGGGAGCCATTAGGGGGAGCCGGTGGGGGCGGGACGACGGGGGAAGCCAGCATGGGGCGGGGCGTCCAGTAGAGGGTGGGAGGTGGGAGGTGTGGTTGAGAAGCCGGGACGGAGCAGGGAAAAGTCGGGATGGTGTGGGTGCCAAAGGAGTTCAAAATAAAGTCGACATCTTGGATAATCGTATCATTCCAACAAATTTTGTTTCCCCATTGTACACAAAATAGCTTGCTTGAAATGAGGATTAGCTGATTATCTGTATCACCTGTTCTTTTTGTTTTGTTTGTTTTTAACTAAAGACGAAATATCCAAGAGCTTGAATAACAAGCCCGGACTCGATTTGAACAAACTTTGAATGAAATCAGGGATTACCATCAAAGAAAATGAATGTTTGAAAACCAAAAACATCATTCTCGATGCAAGACGGCACACTGCAATCGAAAACTGTTTCCAAAGTACTCACACATTCGTCTCTAATCAAGTTCGACATTGTGCAAAACAGTGGGCCCAACAACAAAGCAGTATTTGAAGACGCAGCTGGTTTGACGGATCACTGGATTACGTTTTGAAACTATTTATATTGCACACTGCTTATGCAAAATGAGTCCAAGTTAAACAACCAGTCTGATCTATATCCACGGTGGCTTAAAATTCGAATTCCTTGGAAGGAGGAGAGGTCAAGTTTGCATTTGATCAAAACTTCCAGGCTGCCTCGCACAGACAGGATGATGCCCACCCGTACACTTGCAAAGAGGAGCAACATTTCCCTCGTCATAGAAGCATACAAATATCTTCATCATGGTACTGGATATTAGAAAAATAGCTGAACTTATTCTGTTGTTTGCAACAGTACGCAGTGAACGGAGGTTAAAAAAAACAAAAAAAAACACATCAATAAAATAAAAATAAATAAAAAAATAAATAAATAAACAAAATAAAATAATAAATAAATAAATATACATACATACACAATAAGGACTTTTGTGGTCATTCGATAGCTTTTACAGGGTAGTAAAATTACCCCATGTTAGGTGACCCGCCAATAAGATGAAATGAACAAGCAGAACTTCCAACAAAGCTACAACAGCGAATCGTGTAGCTCAGTTGGTCGATACGTCCTGACATTTGCCTTACGATGCCCCACCCGCGGGTATCAATTCCTTTTTACATTTACCTACCATCATTGTCTGCAAACATTCTGGTTAGGCTTCCTGCGCCAGCAAATTATTCAAATCCAATATTGGGTTGAAGAAGAATAACCATTAAGAATAGTAATAAAGGTAATGGAAACCAGAATATATTAAATAAAAAAATAGATCTGCGAGCAGTGAAGGCAGCTGCCAAGTATTCCTAATCTACCACTCACATGGAGCCTCATTCATACATTTTCCGGGAAAATTGAGCCCAAATCCACAGTCAGCAGGAAAGAACGTGTAACGTATGGTACTTTTTGTGGTAATTTCAGCATCAGCGGGCCAAGCAACATGGAGCAAGCTGCTTTTTTTTTTTTGGTCACATTTCAGTTTTGTGATCATGCGACGTTACATGTTCAACCAATCCAGAGTTTTTAGAGAATAAGCTTCAAACTCACACTTTAATACTGCCGAGGGGAGCTCAAGCTGTATGCCCAATTCCATGGCGATTAGTTTGGTAGTAATGGAGAAAATTTTTATGGTCAGGACAAAATCTAAGATAGCCACCAATACAGGCCAAAAATAAAAATCCATTACAGTTAAGTTCCAAGGGTGTGCTATAAATAATGTGTGGATTGGTAGAGCCAGCTGTAACATGTTTTTTCAAAAGTAGTTTCCTAAAATCCGGTGAAACTGGAATAATCATAATTCAAACAGGAACAATAGGTTTCGCACCTATTGGCTTGGAAGACTAATAAAGGGACACATCACACACACCTGGTGCCAGTTGAGATTTGACTCGTTAGTCTTCTTTACCGATCCTGGCTGGAGCTTGTTGATGAGCCTTGTTGGGACAGCCAAGAAAAAGGGAGAGAATGTCATCAAAACCAGATTGAACCGAACCACACAAGGCCTCTTTATAGCAAGATTTCCAATAAAAAAATAATATAAAGACGCAGGAGAAAATAAAGCCACCAATATTATTTGCATCTGATCAAATGCCCCTTGTAACCCAAAATCCCTGCTCCAAACCTGACAAAACCTTCAATTCCCATTTCCTGATTTTCAGTCGACACAAAGCCGTCTGACAATCTAAACCTCTCAACTTGTCCGGTAGTTATCTTTTCCCTACGATGTTCTGCACGGTTGGTATCATAATGTCTGCCTGCTCCATTGTGCCAGTCGAAACCCCTCATCCTCTTGTTTTTCCTCCTCCGGGAGTCTAGCATGCATGTTCAAAACAAACACAAACATCACGTGCTACAGGCATATTCTAACGAGGCTATGGCTCCGCTCACTTTAACGTTAAAACGAGTTCATCGTAACCATCCCATCTTTTTTAAAAAGTCACGGCACACTTCAAGTACTCCCGCAAAGTTTCATCTCATTCCGTCCCGCGGAGTAGGAGTGCATACAACACACAAACACAGACAGGGATCAACCAGTATTACACAAAGCTAATATATGTTATACTTTTGTTGCAGAGAATTGCTGTATTTCCTTTTATTAGTCCCCTACCGGTGTACACCGGAGGGGACTATAGGTTTGCACGCCTTCCCTCCGTCCGTCAGTCCGTCAGTCCGTCAGTCCGTCATGCAAAGAACAGTTTCCCGGACTTTTTTTCAAAACACTTAATGCTAATGATTTCAAACTTGGCACATGGGTTCCTCATGATAAGTTACAGATCGAGTTCGAACTTCACGACGTTTCGATCATTGTTGACAAAGTTATGGCACATTGAACTTTGGTAATTCTGATAATTCTTATGATCCTAAACTCAGTGCCATTTTAAGTTTTAATTTCCTTTAAAAAACATTTTCTCTGCAATAATAGGACCGATTGAGATCAAATTTTCACCATATGATGGACTCGGTCTGTAGAATATTTTAATGGTAATTATGACATCACAGGTCACGTGGTTCGGCCGCCATATTGTTTTTCGTGAAAACACGAAAACCCCTTTTTCTCTGCAACGGCTGAACAGATCGAGGCCAAACTTTGCAGGCAGAATCGCATACCCATGATGAACAAAAAAGTCAGCGAGCATGATGTCATGGGTCACATGGTTTCAGAGTTATGACGTTTTAAAGCATGAACCTTTAAAACCGAGCTCCTCCCTCATTTTTGATCCAATCGAGGGGAAGCTTCACAGATCTGTTCAGCACTAAAATGTCCTTTTGGAATTTGCGATAGGGCATGTGGTTTGGCAGATATCGTTAATTAAACTAAAATATTTTTAAAAATGGATATCTCTTGTTTATTCTCGAGTTCTCCTCAAGCCACAGTGCGCGTCCTCAGCCTCGTCTCACGAACGTCAACAGTGCGACAGCGCGCGCTTTCCGGAGGGGTGGAGCCAAGCCGAGCAACATATATATACACATCGATCATTGATCGTGAACCGGAAAATATAATAAATTACTGATGGTTTCAGAGTTATGACGTTTTTAAGCATGAACCTTTAAAACCGAGTCCCTCCCCCTTTTTGATCCAATCGAGGGGAAACTTCACAAATCTGTTCAGCATGTCAGTCTACTAAAATGTCCTTTTGGAATTTGCGATAAGGCACGTGGTTTGGCAGATATCGTTAATTAAACGAAAATATTTTTTTTAAATGGATATCTCTTGAATCACGAGTACCTCAGACCGTGAGTTGGTAATAATTTATATAATTCACACAGTGCAATACGTGCAGGCTGCTCCATGGAGCGACCTTGATGGGGGGAGGCGTGACACACGTGTCTCAGCATACCTCAGATCAAGTTTGAAAACCAGCATCAACCGTGCATAAATTTGCATATTCGATCATTTTTGACAAAGTTATGGCACTTTGAACTTTGGTAGGGGACATGTACTGCAGTGCAATACTCAGAATGCTTGTTATGACTTGGAATATATCCACTCCCAGCAGGAACGGTGCTAGGTGATACACATTTACATACTTGACCAGATGGCATCAGCCCACGGGTCCTAAAATCCTGCTCTGCCGCTCTATCTCACCCTCTCTCTGTTCTTTTCACCCTATCTTTTGCTCAAGGTCATCTGCCAGCATCCTGGAAATCAGCAAACATTACCGCTTTACACAAAAAGGTGTACATGCTGCTTCCTTGTTTGAGGGTTAAGGTTCGGGTTAGCTTGAACCCCAATCGAGTCATATAACAGACTAGATATGGTACATGCTGCTTCCTTGTTTGAGAGAATTTGCTTTGTCACTAACGCGATACAAACAGTGCTATGATTTATTTTATTTTAAACCGAACCGAAACATTCCCGGGCACACCGCGAGTACAACCACTTGGCAGTCTAGGACACGCACGCTAGCCTTGAAGCTTGGTGGGACTTGTGGGCCCCGTGCTGCCAGATAGGAAGGCCTGAGATTTCGCAGACCTGAGTGGGAGGGGGCCTGAGATTTGGTTGACCTCTTCTTGCACCTCTCTGCTGTTCCTTTTGGCCTGTTGTATCCTGGTCCGTTCAGTGTACTAGTACTATTACTAGTTCTCGCATGAGCCTAGACTATGTATCTACAAGAAATAAATAAAAGTATCAACCAATAATATGTCAACTGACAACATAAAACTTCTAACAGGAATCATCACATAAATTATGCACCACCACTTAACATAACAAGGAGGCCTAGAAGCAGAACAGAAGGGATGAAAGAGAATGCTACAGAATAGACCAGCTACTACTAAACAAGGCCATAATTGAAAACTGCAATACCCAAATAACCAAAAACACCCATGGCTTGGAGAGACTATAAAAGAAAGCTTTTGATAATGTACCATTATCCATGGATGATAAAACACATACAGGTATAAACCATCACCCCCAAAATGATTGAGAAAGCAACGGAATACTGGAATAGCATAGCAGATTGATGTTGCAGCACCCGCAAGGAAAAATCGAAACACCATGGGGGAAGATACGGTGTGGGATCTTTGAGGGTGACAGCCTTTTCTCCCCTCCTGTTTTGCCTGGCTCTGGACCCATGGAGCAACCTCATTAATGAGCACGAACATGGACACACCCGAACATCCAATAAAGTAACGTCCAAGGAAACAGGAAAGGTGAAACATCCACTGCACATGGATGATTTAAAGCTCTTTGCACCGAACGGTGAAGAATTGGAAGAACAACTCAAATTGGTGAAACCGTTCAAATGAAACCCTGTCGGGGGAGAGAGTATGAATAAGACAAGCGTGGTGGTGCTTATTTCTTCCTTTTTCACAATTGCCTTGAAATCAAGTAGCCCTAAAAAAGACTGTTGGGGTTTGTGTTTGTAACCACGAGAGGGTAATAATAATCGATTGTTAATTATTTATTGTGCTGTCCCATTCATATCATTAGATCATTCCATTTTTGTTTGTATTGTGGAATAATTTTTTTTATAATTGTTAGAGGCACATGTGCGCCTTGTTCTGTCACCTCGCCACGGCTTGACCATATTGGTACATTGGACTTACCCTGGGGAGAATAGATTGCCAACGTCTTGATTAGCAGGGGTAACTAAGATTTTCCAAGAAGCACAGGACGGATCCTCCAGGATGAATCTTCCGCTCAGGTGTGCCCTCGTGGTTACGCAAATTAAACACTAGCATTCTCACATTCTCAGCCCACCTTCGGTGGGAAATGTGCTGCGGAAGTCTTGGAAATGCACTTTAGAATTTTTGAAAGTAGTGTTATTGATCACAACACGAGATAAAGGAATATGATTTGTAATACCAGCTTCCATCAAAGGTGGTGCTATTTCCACCTCACATCAATTTTGTAATTTCGGTGACATCCACATTTGCTCAATTATTGTTAAGAAAAGATGATTGGCTAATGACGATACCTTGAGGCCTCAGCGTTTTGCCTTCGCTGCACTGTTTTTTTTTAATGCTCCGAGGCCAAAAAGGCGACAAAATTTTAACACGCAGATTTCAAGAGGAACTCTTTAATTGATAAAAATATGATCAAATTAAAATTTACTGCGGTGCTGCACGCTGGTATCACAACCGGAACTCAAGCTGCAGGTTCCTGCTTTTACGGGATTGAAACCACATGACATGCCTCACACAAAGTGCGCTCCCTATTTTCTTGGGTATTTACTGCAAGTCTCTCTCCAGAAGGATCCTCATACGACCCCACTTACTCATTTCCACAATGAACCACTAAAAGAGGTCCAATTTCTCAAACTTCTGGGCCGCACCATGCATGACAACCTCTCCTGGACAGACCATAAGCAAGATGCAGGCTTGACATTCTCCATTGTGTAAAGTCCTTCTTGGGAGATGTGAACCCACAACCTTACCTACCTTACCTTTACCGATAACTCAAATGGGTATCACTCTCTCATTTGCACTTGCACTTCACACCTGTCAGTTCTGGATGCTGTCAAATCAAAAAGTTCTCACCAGCATTTGATTTGTCCCACAGAAATCATAAGCATAGGCCTGCTGCTTTCTCATTTCCAACAGGTTTGTTGCCTCGGTTTCCTCTCCTTCGGTCTTTTTCCCTGGTCTTTAATCCCTGTTTCTCCAGTCTTTCCAAGTCTCATGCATTTGATTATTCCAGCAACTCCCTCATTGTAAAATTTCGAAAATAAAATGCAGCCTCAATGCACAGCTCCACTGCTTTGTTTCTATTTTCCTCCTGCTTGTGGAATCTCACTTAGTCCGTTTGATCCCATTCTTCTCTTCATGGTTTCAAGTTGCCAATACACCACCATCTCAGGTCATCCTCCATCTCCAACCATGATCATTTTTGTCTTCAAAACTTCTTCTTCTTCTCTTCATCTTTTCCCCTCCTCCTCGACCGACCATGTCTAATTTTAACAATCAAATATTTAAACTTCATTATTCATGATAATATACAACAGTTAACAATTGGCATCCTAAATATAAAGTATCACATCATTATTACCCTCGCCAGACAAGAGGGTATTGCATTTGAGTCTATTTGTCTGCATGTGTTTGTCCGCACAGAACGCGAGTATGCTTTTCACTGAAACCTGGCAAGGAATTTTGACAATAGGAGTGCCTCCTCCTGGAGAATTTTTAATGATAATTCTGACGTCATGATACGTGGCCGTGGACACATGGTACGGCCGCCATTTTGGAAAAACCCCAAATATACAGACTTGGCATTTAATATGGAATATTTATTTTGTGGGGGTGAACTTACTTTTCAAGATGTCTCAGAACCAAAAGTTCATTGGAATTATGTTGAAATTACTCTAGATTTTGTTAATGTGACCTTTAAAAGAAACAAACACCACATTTGACATTTCGAAACAAATAAATTGATCCTTGAAAGTGATGTAAACCGATATCGAACTCAATTCATGGACAGTACTGTGTTAAACTTCTGTACGTTTTCCAGAAGTATCTTTATTTTGCACATTAGCCAAAATTTTTTTAAACAAAAACAAAAGTTAAATTACGACTGGGATTATGGACAGTAAAATTACAGTTCAGTACTTCGTGTAACCCCCACGAGCATTCAGGAGAGCACGTACACGTTGAGGCATGCTGTTCACGAGATTTGCCAAGGTTTGGACAGAAATCGCTTGCCATGCAGTGACAATAGCCTGCTGCAATTCATGCACAGAGGTCGGCTGCTGGTCCAAGTGGTCGATTTGATGCGTTAATTCTGCCCACAAGTTCTCCATCGGATTCATATCCGGGGACCTGGCAGGCCACTCCATATGCTCTACACCACGGTCAGCAAGAAAGTGTTGGATCATGCGAGCACGATGAGGCCGTGCATTGTCATCTTGGAAGACCAAGTTTCCTCGAAAGGCTGCACGAGCAAATGGAAGCAATGTTTCTTCCAGAATGGCCCTGTACTTGAACTGGTTCAGGTTTCCATTCAGAACAACCAGGTCAGTTTTGCCCCCTGCATGAAAAGCAGCCCAAACGGTCACCCCACCACCTCCAGCTTGGACTCTTAGCACTATACAATCTTTGTTGTAGGCTTCATGCACTTGTCTGCGCACTCGGATGCGGCCATCTTGACGACAGACCAGAAATCTAGACTCCTCACTGAAGATCACGTGATTCCAGTGTCCTGGCTGCCATTGACGGTGCTCTCTGGCCCACTGCAATTGGCGCTGGCGGTGTTGTCTGGTCAGGTGTGGCTTTCTTAGGGGATGCCTGGCACGATAGCCTGCTTGAACCAGTCGTTGGTTGACTAGCCTTCTGGATACAGGCACATTTGTCAGTTGCTGCCACTCAGCCCTAAGCCGATTAGCTGACTTGGTACGGCCATTGCGGACTAACCGGTGCAGCTGGCGATCATCTCTCCTTGTGGTTCTGCGGGAAAGTCCTGGCCTCGGTATTGGAGTAGGGACACCCCTCTGAGCATTTCGTTTCAGGATCTTTGACACCTGACCTTGAGTGATGCCATACTGCCGAGCAATAGCACGCTCTTTCATGCCGTCATTTCGTAAAGCCACCACTACATGACAAACAGCATTGTCGAGTTGACGGACCATCTCCAGAGGAAGCGGCAATAACTTTTGGAGACGTGCAGCAGTTGATTTCCACTAATACAGAACGCAACAACCCTTGTATACCCGACTGTGAAGCCAATCGTCAAATGCACCTGTCCGTACATTTTGCCACGCCACCTGTGATATAATCCTGTTGTTGACTTCTTGCTGCGACAGACAATCAGTGACATGGTTCTTTTAACAAATAAATCACCAAAGTGTAAAAGAAACTCACCAGATTGATATACCGAGTTAAGAAAGTAAACCCAAGTCAAAAAAAAAAAAAAATTCCATATTAAATGCCAAGTCTGTATATATATTTGCACCTCTCATCTCCAAAACGGCTCCATGGAAAAAAAATTAAAACATGACTCAGTCAAGTATTCCCCATGGGGAACAACATATATTCATGATGACGTCATTGGTGCCTTCATTATGACATCATAATTAGACAAGTAGAACGCTTCATCCGTCCAGTTTTAAATTTATTGAGCATGATCTACACAATAATTGTATGGGCGAATCAGATTGATGACGTAATCGGTCATGTGGTTCGGCAGCCATAATGGATACCCAAACACAGCAGCGAATAAACACCACACAAAATAAATCACACAAACACGTCGTGGTGAGGGTCTGCAATCCGATTGCTCTTTCTTGTTAAAGATTGTAAAAAGGATCAATTTGTTTATAGATAATCAAGTTGGGGCATTCCAAGACCAGAAGGCAAGGCTTACTTGCACAAGATGACCCCATTGCGAAGTCCCATCTGGAAATTCGGTGCAATGGTGCAACCCGTCATCTCTTCAATCCAAGCTTGCAACTCTTGCTCCTTCACTGGATCATATTTCTGCAATATCTGTGGGGAGGGTGGGCAAAGAAGACAACGATATTTCATTGTTTTTGAATCAAGGTCAAGGGTCATGCAAAGAGTTGGATAACAGGTCATCTACAGGGTGGAGGAAAACAGATGGACATCAGACTGTCCACGAAGACGGCAACAACCCTTTCCCGTGCATCAAAATGCTGATCCGTTTATGCTCGCTCCGTTACCTGCTGTTTCCCGGCAATAAACCAAACATACTCTTAACAGTGTTTGTGCTGCCAAAGCAGTTTCTTCTCAAGGGTTATACTGGGTGGTTTGCCTTTGCCTTCCCAACGTTTTTGTCCGTGTTCTATCCTTATAAATGCCAAGGAAGCAGCGCATACCATTTTTAGAGTCTTTGGTACGACTCGGCCAGGGTTTGAACCACTGAACTCCCAGACTCATAGCGAACACTGGTGTATCTGGTGTATCTGATGCATACTGGTAACCACCGAATCTGGTGTGTGTGTGTGGTTAACACCAATACAATCCGAAAAACATAAAAACATTGTTTAATTTTAATAGAGACGAGCTGCTGACATTTTGATCTTCATCCTTAACCAATCACAGGTGTAAGTTTGTCTCCAAGTGTCAAGACTCTCCAAAAACTCTCCAAATCACGTACACATGTGTAAAGCAATACCAAAATGTATATTGAAATGTGATTAAATATAAAATGCGATTTTTGTACATTAACAATTTTTTTCCCCCTATTTTACCGTTTTGTCACAGTAACGTCATGAACTTCTACAAAGTAGCTTGTTGTACCACTTCTTCCGACTGTTGTAACATCTGGTTGCATATTAATTTATATTTGTTACGATATCAATCGTTGTCGAAGAGGAAAATGAAGAAAAATAGGGAGTCAGGAGGAGCCCTGTGCCAAGCTTATCTATGGATCTTACCACTGTACATTTTGGGAAGGAGTGTGTATGGATTTTGTATGTTTGTAGATCTTAAAGAATTAGGATGAAAAGTAGAAGCAACATTAAAATTAGGAACTACACATTTCAATAATATGAAGAGCACTGTATACGACAAACCAGGGTTATGCCTGCTGAACATTTCATTGGTTGTAGTATCGTTTTGAATCTGATTACGGTAGCCATTATTTTCTAAGATACGGAGGCACCGCTCGTAATGGCTTGCATAATGGTGGGGCGAGCATCTTGCAAAGCAGTTGATACAAAATGGCTGAACGACTCAAAATGGCTGACCGACTCAAAATGGCTGACCGACTCAAAATGGCCGACTCAAAGGAAATGCCCCAGGAAAACGAAGTTGGAGCTTGCCCGATTTCTGCTGAAAGTACGTCACTCGTAGACTAAGCTGAACACCTACCTTGTATTGGTGAACAAAATGAAGCGCGCTTGGGAAATCAGTTTACCGGACACTTTTTCCTCCAAAGTAAAAAGCCCACAACTGTGACTGCTATTGAAAACTACAGTTCGTAGAACACCTCACCCATGCAGTCAAGGGGGGAGAGCGATGGGGGAAGGACATGGGCAGGGTCTGCGAGCAGCACATTTGATTGGTTGAGATGATGTAAAATGCTGTAATATTTGGTCTAAGTACTGATAAACTAAATGTTCTTGGCACTTAAAAAAAAAAACTAATTTGTGTTCTGCAGTGTTATAAATATAATGAACAATTGGTGGTAACAACATCTACTACAGAAAGTGACGTGGGTAAGCTGGTTACAGCATAGGGCTTCAATAATCACGCCCGTTGGGAGTGGGCGTTACAAGTACTGTTCAATTACCGTTCATTTACGATCCCTTTCATTAGAAATATATAATACTTGCCTAGTACTACAGTAAACTTTGGTGGTTGTGTGGTGTATGGGTTTGACGTAAATGCAGTCTTAAACCGCTGGACAGAAAGAGTTGAAATGTCGTAGTTTTACTTAGGGCATGCCCGTCGAGGTTTTAGGAGTTAGAAATTAATAGGCGTGGGGTTTCGGGAGGGTAAATTCAAATTTTCTCTGTAAACGTATATTGTGTAATGCCATTCACAGTCCGAGTGTGGATTACAAGTCCCAGCGGTTTACAGCAGTTGAATTTTACCTGCGACATGTTGGTGTTGTTACCTCCGCCACCAAAGGTGGATGCAGGTTATGTTTTCACCCCTGTCTGTTTGCCCGTCCAATTGTGAACAAAATATCTCAAAAGGTTGTGGACGGATTCGGACTAAATTTGGCAGAGATGTAGCGTATGTGACAAGGACGAAATGATTAGATTTTGGTGAAGATCCGGATTCGGATACTAGAAATTTTTAAGTGATTCTTCACCATTGGGAGATAGGGCCAAAAACGATACATAAAGGGATTTCTCAAAAAGTTGTGGATGGATTTGGACGAAACGTGATGTACCAGTTGGGTGTCTGACAAGGACGATTCGATTTTGGTGAAGATGCGGATCCGGATCCAGCTAGTATAAATTTTTAAGGGATTCTTCACCATCGAGTGATATGGCCAACCAGGCAGAGGTATGCTCTCTCCTGAGTGCCGTTTTTGTTGTTCTTGTTATGGGTCGATTTTTGAAATGCGCATCCCTTCGTCAAACAGCTGCTGGACCCCTCCCGCATTTGTCACTTGACTCCATCCACCATAGCACCCAGACGAAATATGGCCGCCATCTTGGTTTTCAGGTGGGCCGAAGACACCAAGCCTGTAGGCCTCTGCTGATTGTACACTGCTCAGATTTGTTGCATCAGATTTAATTTGCTTTTGGGTCGAGCGTTGATTGGTAGTGGGGGGTGGGTGGTGTCATCAAGTGTTACGTCATATCTTAGGGGGTGTGAAACCAGACCCAGCTCTCCATCAGACTTGTAATTGCTATTGAACCAAACCTTGAAACCCTTGGAGATGAATTGCATAATACCTTGTCCTTGATACAGTGCAGTCATTCTTGTTACTTTTATGTTAAAGTGATGAATTATCCCAAGAAGTGGGTAGATTATTATACATACTAATGCACTCCGACACCACAGGACACCACAGGACAGAATAACTTGAAAATTGGACGTTATCACTATTTAAAAAAAATAAAAATAAAAAAATCCCAGAAGTTGTACAAATTATTCTAAAATAAGACAATTCTTTGTCATTGTATAATAATAAAAGCTACAGTCAAAGATGTGATGGGAATGTGTTGAAACGCGTCTGCTTGTTTGTGGGAATAAATTAGTTGATAGCAGATGTACCAAGGGTGTTCCAAGGTGAGATAACCACGTCCAACTTGAAGATCATCTCCCACTCCCACTTGCCGCATCCTACAGGTGTTCTAGCCAGTACAAATCATGATTGAACTAATACTTCCTGGTTAAGCTGGTAATTTACTTCGACCATAGTGTTGTTTAAAAATATATATATATATCAACACGTCTTTGCGTACTTCTTTCACAACTACGCTGGTCATTATCGAGCATCTTTTATTCCGAACAAATGGATCCGTTTTCACACGAAAATATGAAGATTTTAACAAATCTACAGTAATTTTACAGTTTTTATCAGGTTTTCTTTAAGAAAGAACAAAAATACCTAAATTTGGACGTTTTTTTTTTTACGAATAATAACCTGAAATTGAGAAAAATAACTGACAAGCGTTACGCCTAGGTCCCCCGTCGGGGAGGTGATGTGAGTTGACAAAGTGTTAGACGCAGAAAACATGCTATGTCTATGATATGATGTTTCGCTCACAAGGTTCAGACATACATGGAGGCGGCCATCTTGGATTTTGAAGTGGCGACCCAATTTTCAATAGCGTTCTTCCATATGCCGAGATACACCCACACATCAGATTAGAAGTTGGGACTTCGCTTATTTTTCAAGATATTCATCTCACAAGGTTCAGACATACATGGCGGCAGCCATCTTGGATTTTGACGTGGCGACCCAATTTTAAACAGCGTTCTTCCTTGTGCCTTGATACAGCCACACAACAGATTAGAAGTTGGTACTTCGCTTATTTTTCAAGATATTCATCTCACAAGGTTCAGACATACATGGCGGCGGCCATCTTGGATTTTGACGTGGCGACCCAATTTTAAACAGCGTTCTTCCGTGTGCCTAGATACACCCACACACCAGATTAGAAGTTGGTACTTCGCTTATTTTTCGAGATATTTCGCTCACAAGGTTCAGACATATATATGGTGGTGGCCATCTTGGATTTTGACGTGGCGACCCACTTTTCAATAGGGTTCTTCCTTATGGCGAGATACACGCACACACCAAATTAGAAGTTGGTACCTTCGCTTATTTTTCAAGATATTCAGCTCACAAGGTTCAGACATACATGGCATCAGACATACATGGCGGTGGCCATCTTGGATTTTGACGTGGGTTGCACCTACACACCAAATTCGAATGCGGTCCTTCGCTTACGCACGCACGGACGGAGGGGAAAGCCATAGTCCCCTTTCGCTCCGCGGTGCGACGGGGGACAATAAATCAAGTGGCCAATGACCTCACCACCATTGGAGCTCGTGTAAAGGTATCCAGGGTGTTTTGTGACTGCATTGGAATGTGGTGAACGTGCAGAAAAATAATAAAACTATAATGGCACTCGGGAGAGAGCATACCTCCACCAGGTTGAACAGTTTATGTTTTGTATCCCACTGATAGGCTGGTTTATACTGATAGAACTGATATCCAGATCAGTCTATCAGTCTTCGGACCTGAACCAAAATCTAATCGGCTTGTTTTCCTCACCTAACCGACTCGTCCACCTAGTTTAGTCATAACTCGCACATAACGTTTTTAAATATCATGTTATTTTAAAATATCAAAATGAAGAATTGAAGAATCACTTATGAATTAAATAATTCTCATATCCGAATCCATATTCAGATCTTCACCAAAATCGAATAGATTAGTCCTTGTCAGACACCCAAACTGTCCATCAGGTTTCGTCCAAATCCATCCACAACTTTTTGAGATATCCTGCTTCATATCGTTTTTGGCCATGTCTCCCAATGGTGAAGAATCACTCATAAAATTCTAGTAGCCGGATCCGAATCTTTACCAAAATCTAATCATTTCGTCCTCGTCACATACACTATGTCAAATTTCATCCGAACCTGTCCACAACTGAGATATCTTGTTCACAAACAGACAGGCGGTGAAAACAACCTCCATCCACCTTTGGTGGCAGAGGTAATAAAAAAAAATTCTCCAGAAAGTAATTTAATAAAAACTATTGACAATTGTTACGGATTCGTAACTTCCGTTATTGTGGTTTTCACCCACTTGACATGTTGCTGATCTTATGTATTATTATTATTATTATTCGCAAACGGTTTATTATTCACGAATGGTTATCAAAAGTTAAAAAGGATAACTAAGTGAAACAGGAAACCGAACGAGAAGAATGAGATGAAGAGGAAGAGGCAGCGCGAACCACGTTGGAGAAGACGCGTGATGTGACGTCAGCGCTCCGTAACGAGCCAGGTTTACCGACAGCCGCGAGGGGATTTTGAGTTCCTGGAAGGGACATCCGGCGATAAGAATATTCGCTGGAGTGGAGAAATCTGCGTAGACAGATTTGGGGCGCTGAGATTCCGACGAATCCTTGCCTCGTCGCATCGGCTAAAGCCAGAGCCGTCGGCCATTTTGAACCCCGTGCTTCGGACACCTGTGAACGTTTGCTTCGTGTCATCTTCACCACCAACATCCTACCGTCTGTCGGGGATGAGTGGGTGCAACCGCTTCGTCTCCAATTACGTTGCGGTTTGCTGAGGGAGCGGTGAAGGTGCGCCTCTGGAGGGCGCCGTTGTACAGTTTGGCGGGAAGAGCACCCTTGCCCACTGTACACGCTTCGGAGATTGACTGGAGAGCGAGATTCGGGCTTCGACCGGATTTCGCTCCATCGACCGCTGGAGCGAATCCCATTCGCCTTGGGAAAAGTCATAGACATTGAGGAGTGTCGTTGCAATCGCTGACCGTGCCGTGAGTGACCTGACTGTATATAAGAGATAGTCACGTGAAAAAGTAAGTACACCTCATGTAAATTTTTTACTTTTTCAACATATTTCAACATACAGCTATTTGATCTTCATTTCAACAATATTGATAGATAAAGGTGGTATAATATAACAAATATCATGAAACATTTACATTTTGTAGTCCATTGTATAATTTAAATAAACATAAATGCAAATTTCACATGTGGAAAAAGTAAGTACACCCTTGGCTCTAATAGGTGGCATTGCCCCCTTTGGCAGAAACAACCTCAAGTAGGCATTTCTTATAACTGTCTACCAGTCTCTGACATCGACTGGGAGAAATTTTTGCCCACTCCTCCATGCAGAATTCTTTCAGCTGTGCGATGTTTGAGGGGTTTCTTGCATGCACAGCTCGTTTCAAATCCCCCCACAACATCTCGATGGGATTTAGATCTGGGCTTTGACTTGGCCATTCCAGAACCCTCCATTTCTTTCTTTTCAGCCATTCCTTGGTGGATTTACTGGTATGTTTAGGGTCATTGTCATGTTGTTGCAAGGTCCACCTTCGGTTGATCTTCAACTTTCTGACAGATGGCCTCACATTATCCTCAAGCACCCTCTGGTACAATGAAGAATTCATAGTGGATTCTATGATGGTGAGCTGCCCAGGCCCTGATGCAGCAAAGCTGCCCCAAACCATAATATTTCCACCACCATGCTTTACAGTTGGTATCAGGTTCTTGTGGTCAAATGCTGTCTTTGGTTTTCGCCAAACATGTCTTCTGCTACTGTGGCCAAATAGCTCTACCTTTGACTCATCTGTCCAGAGCATATTGTTCCAGAAGTGCTGGTCTTTGCTAAGGTGTTGATTGGCAAACTTTAGTCTTGCCCTGATGTTCTTTCTGGACAGCAAAGGTTTCCTCCTGCCACACCTCCCATGTAGATCAAATTTGTGCAGCCTCTTTCTAATGGTAGACTCGTGCACTTTGACATCAACAGTGGCAAGAACTACCTGTAGGTCCCATGATGGCATTCTGGGGTTCTTAGAGACTTCTTTCAGCATCTTGCGGTCTGCTCTCGGGCTGAACTTGCTGGGGCGGCCTGGCCTGAACAAGCTGGCAGTTGTTTGGAATCTTCTCCACTTGTAGATAATCTTCCGGACAGTAGAATGATTGATTTCAAATTGTTTGGAGATCTTTTTAAATCCCTTCCCAGACTCGTAGGCATCTATAACCTTCTTTCTGAAGGCCTCAGAGAGCTCTTTTGATCTCGGCATGGTGACGCCGCACACTTCAACAACAAAGAGCAAACCAAACTAAATGTCTGAGGTTTAAATAAGGCAGGTTCCTCCAAGATCCTCTCTAACGATGTTCTAATTATTTGCACCTGAGCTGGTGCACCTGATTCTAATTTTAGGTATTTGAAGTAGTGATAAATGTCAGGGTGTACTTACTTTTTCCACATGCGAAATTTGCATTTATGTTTATTTAAATTATACAATGGACTACAAAATGTAAATGTTTCATGATATTTGTTATATTATATCACCTTTATCTATCAATATTGTTGAAATGAAGATCAAATAGCTGTATGTTGAAATATGTTGAAAGTCAAAACTTTACATGGGGTGTACTTACTTTTTCACGTGACTGTATAGAGTGCACTCTTAATGGCCATTTGCTGTACCGTATTACTTGTGTGAGATTTATAATACAAGTTTGCTCATTTATAATCATTGGTGTGGTTTCACTATTGATTTGCAACACAGGGTAACATATTTTTCTGCCGGGGTTCCTCTCGGGGTTCGGAGGTTACCGAGACTAGGAGATCCTTGAGGACTCCGTAACACAATGATGCACACTTGATCAAGAAATGACTTACATTTAATGTCGATATACTGGAAGATTTCTGAATTTACACACATAAATATCAAAGATTTGAAACGTGTATTTTGTTGCCTAAAATGGCTGAGAATGCATAAAAACATCTAGACACCTCCAGCGGATGAAGGTTTTCATACACCTACCTTTTATTCAGCATAAAGGTATTTGAGAAAGTGTGGAGAACCCTGCCTTTGAGGATATTGTAGGAGATTGGAGTTTTGTCCTGCACACCACCATTCATAATGTCTAATTTATTTATTTAATTTGTAAAAAATATTTACATTTTTTTATTTAATTATTTTTTTACAGTTGTCATTACCCTTGCAGGTATTCTTTAAATCATTTCTGACAATGATCACTGGTTTCATAGTTGTACCAGGTGATCAATGAGACCGGCAGACATCACCACTCCAACAGCCATTTGCAGGAATGTTTATGTCCTCCAATTATCGTGACGTTCTTGCTAACTAAATCCAGGATAACTGCTCACCTCCACTCATCCATTCCCCTTTCTCCACCCCACTCGTGGAACCAACTAACACATTCTCTTCATTCTCATTCTTCCCTCGAGGCAGTGAAGACAGATATTCACTTCCATTTCAGATCGTCCGCAATCCAAAACCATTATCTTCTCTATCCGAGTTAATCGCCCCCACCCAGACCCTACCTCGAGCCCTCCTTTGAAATTTCCAATTTTTCCCTCCTGTATCCACCTTGTCCTTTCCGTCCCCCTCCCACAAACATCCCCAACCATTGTTTGTCCAAGTCTCCCTCTTTTTTTTTTTTCCCCCTTCATCCCTGCTGTTGGGTCCACCCCCACCATAACTGCTCCTTTTGTCCTGTTGTGTCATGATCCGTTCAGTGTACTAATACAAGCTCTTCCATGAGCCTCGACATCTACATCGTTGAAGTGTGTCGGAGTAGCAAAAGTAACACCAACATTTATTTTTAGATGTTCTGTTTAGAATCCATTGGCCAAAGACAGGTGAAAAGTACTCGAATCCTTTTGTCAGACAAATTTTCAAGTTGGACACACCCATGTACAAGATGCTCGAGATTCATAAACACATCAGCCAACTCTCAGGCCACAACACAGCAAAGTGAAGCAATTATATGGGATCCATGTTGAAAGATCGAGCTTGGTTGGCGAAGGGAAGTGCAAGATTTTTAAACGGCCCTAATTGCCGCAATAAAAGCAAAAGTTCTTCAATTTAAATGTGGAAATGTAACAATCACCATTTTGTTTTTCCATCCAGGCCAGGGACTTTGAGCAGCTCTGGTCGAGTGAAATTAGTTTGTAAAACAAAGTGACAGGTGGTGGATTGAAATGTGAGCCCAAAGGCATTTACCAATGTCCAAGAATTCCTAAAGCAACGCCATTTTGGAGAGAAAGACCAAAGTTGGAAGCAATCGTAATCACGCATGGACGGCCTTACACAAGAAGCAGCATTTGCCAAGCAGATGTAGAGCTTAAACGAGTCCGTCGTATGTGGAAAACCCAGCGAGCCTTTCCTGGAACCATCTAGCAAATAAACAAAAAGAATAACAAAGCGTCTCGAACAAGAGATTAGAAAAACCTTCCATTTCAACATTGCTGCACATCGCCTCTACATTCCGCAAATCCCTATTCCCAGATCTACTGCCAAAGTCTACAGTTCACCAAATGACTCGTCAGCACTACAGGCCATAAAACAGCCGCCATTTATTCGGGAATAAGGATTGGCTGGATGGTTCAGCTAATCCCTCAAAATTCGGGCCACATCCATCCAGGCCCCTCAAAAGCCACAACTCAGCCGAATCCAGTCTACGCCCCATAAACAACCACTCCCAAACAAACACACAATTCCAAGCTCTTCCTTCAAATCCCAGTCAATCTTTTAGAAACCCAAATCCACTCCAACTGGGCAACTGGCCGTTCATATTTCTAGTCCTTACGCACCGCCAGCACCTCGATAGTTTGAAAACCCGAGGAAAGAGGAATCGAACTCTCGAACGAATCGTTATCTTGCCAAAACATGTGCAGATAATGAATGAATGAATGAATTTATTTCAACGTGACCAAATTCCCGGTAAACGAGAAGAAAGCAGGTGGCAGATGGTGGCATGGCGGCACACAAATCGATCAGTCGGTGAAAGCTTTTGGAGCATCAGAAATTCACAAATACAATTACATCTACACACATGGTCACTCAAGGCCTGCCTTAACAGCCTTATGGTTTGCCATATGGCCAAAGCAGATGATGGTGCACGGATCGGTCCACACGATGCATGCAAGATCCTGCCAATTAAAGGCGACGGTCATCGGACTTCCTTCACATGGCAGGATCCATCGGAGAGAGCCAGCATTCGGTTTAGTCCATTAGCAAGACCGAGAAGCTACAGTTACAGCAAAGGAAAGGGGAAAAACGTATAAATCATAAGCCAATCACATGACGAATCCCCAGAGTGATAGCTCGCGATGCCCGAGTGCACTCAGCCGCAATTAAACTTTTATAGCGACAAGACACCTAAAATATGCAAAATGTCAGGCGACCATGCAGAGACGAAGCTCTTGTGCATTAATGAATCAAATTTTCAAACTAGAACGCCACTCAGTCGAGAGCATACCTCCGCCTGGTTGGCCATATCACTCAACGGTGAAGAATCACTTTTAAAATTATACTAGCCGGATCCGGATCCGAATCTTCACCAAAATCGAATCATTTCGTCCTTGTCACACACACAACCTGCCCAACAAGTTTCGTCCAAATCCGTCCACAACCTTTTTGAGATATCCTGCTACGCATCGTTTTTGGCCCAATCTCTCAATGGTGAAGAATCACTTAAAAATTAAATAATTCCCATATCCAAATCCATATTCAGATCTTCACCAAAATAGAACTCAATCGTCCTCGTCACACACACAACCAGTCCAACAAGTTTCGTCCAAATCCGTCCACAACTTTTTGAGATATCCTGCTACATATCGTTTTTGGCCCAATCTCTCAATGGTGAAGAATCACTTAAAAATTAAATAATTCCCATATCCAAATCCATATTCAGATCTTCCCCAAAATAGAACCCAATCGTCCTTGTCACACACACAACCCGTCCACAAAGTTTCGTCCAAATCTGTCCACAACTTTGAGATATCCTGCTATGTATCGTTTTTGGCCCTATCTTCCAATGGTAAAGAATCACTTTAAAAATTCTAGTAGCCGGATCCGAATCCAGATCTTCACCAAAATCGAATCATTTCGTCTCGTCACATACGCTACAGTCGCTACATCTCTGTAAAATTTTGTCCGAATCCGTCCACACTTTTTGAGATACCTTGTTCACAAACAAACAAACGGACAGTCAGGGGTGAAAACAACCTCAATCCACCTTTGGTGGCGGAGGTAACAAGTAATTTCTGGTTATACCCAAAACCAAAAGGACGGACACCAATCACCCCAAGACCAACTTTTTAGCGAGTCTGCTTGGTATGTCAAATGACATTTGGACGGCGAAAATATGGGAACTCGTATTGTTAAACGAGAAACATTATGGGAACTGGTACTACCAAAGTTAAGATGAGGAAGCAACAGCCCAACAACAAAACCACATATGGAAGCTGAACAGAAAAGCATGAAAAACTGAAACAGGAAGGGAAATGTGTGTACGTTTGTTTGGAGGGCACGGATGGTCAGACTGCTCCATACATGTCATACATTATGGTGCGTTTATTGGTGTCAATTTTACCATATTTACATATGTAACTAGAATATATTATGTAACTAGAACATATGTAACTAGAATATATCTAGTTACATATGTAACTAGAATGATACTCGGTAGAGGGCATAACTCCGCCAGGCTGAACACCTGACCAACTCATCCACCTAGTTTAGTCCGTATCCATCCACAACTTTTAGATATTGTGATGTGTGTATCTATATATATATATATATATAAATATAAATAAAAAAAATAAATATATATATATATAAATACATATATAAATATATATACACATATATAAATATATATACACATATATAAATATATATACATATATATACATATATAAATATTGTTGCGGATTTGAGAATCCTGTGTTTGTAAATATCACCCTCTGTCAATTGTAATGGTTCTTGTAAATACCTCCATCAATTTGTGTAAAGGTCAAAGGTCGCCCCATTAGGTAGTCCATCGCATGCACGTAGAAAATCATATACCCTTCTAAATAGTTATTTCTTTATTATGTGTTCCAGTTTAAGGCTCTGTTGCCCATTAGTTGACACTGCATTGCACCGAATCGAATAAAATAGATCCCCTTTTTCAAATTCCCTTCATTGCCAACTGCAATATTGCCAACTGCAATATTGCCAACTGCAATATTGCCAACTGCAATATTGCCAACTGCAATATTACCAACTGCAATATTGCCAACTGCAATATTGCCAACTGCAATATTGCCAACTGCATTATTGCCAACTGCATTATTGCCAACTGCATTTGCCGCCATTACGCACGTGGTCAAGCCGCGGAGAAGAAGGGGGAGGAGCTACATCAAGGGCGTTGCCCACCCATAGTCATCAAAAGGTGGAGCCAGCGAGCCCCCACCAGCCAACCAGGGTTCATGAGATACCATCACGGGCGTGGCGCGTATTGATCTTGAAGCGCGTTATAAAAGCGCCCGCGCAAGCCTTTTCGGGGAGATGCGGCAGATGTGGCAGATGCGTGACCCAGCAGATGTGACCCAGCTGAATTCTGAACCAAGGGATTTCTGCAGAGAGCCGCTTCAACCAGCCGAGTGAAGCCCTGACGGGGCAGCGAGTGACCCTACCGGAGTGCGGTGTAAAGCTGAATACGAGGGGCTGCCGGCTCTTCACTTCCCGCCCGGAGCGGACCCGTTTGCTGTGCCCTGTGGTCCCACCTTCGCATCCTTCCAGCCATTCGTTCCTGCCTTCATTCCCCCATTTGTGTAAGTCTGACTGTCGTCTGTTTGTCTGTGTTGTCTGGGGTTTTAAGTTAAGCCTGTATAGATAAGCTAGAAATTGCTCTGTGTCCTTCTGCTCCTTCCATTTCCCTGTAAATTACATTTCTTTTCTTTTCTTTTCTTCTTTGGGTTTTTTGGTGTAAATCATAATAAATCCTGTTATTTCTTACCTTTGGTTCCTTCTTTCCCATCCGATCGCTTTCGTCCTGTCCCCAATTGAGTTCCTGTGGCACGATTTCGGCCAACGTTCAGAATCGGGTTTAGTACTTGCTAATGGTTCGGACCGCGGGCTGCTAACCCACTCGGCAAATAACATCTTGTCCGTGGTCTCGAACGGGGTTGCCCACCTGCTTTGTGGAGGGCTCGGCGGGGACGTACGGGAATCCTTTGACCGATCGCCTCGGCCAATCCCACCCCACGGAGGAGTGGGGTAGCTTCAGGAGCGGAGATGGCCAGTACAAATAGAAGGGGGATTAACCCCGCCCCCCCCCCCCACCAAGGGGAGCGCCGTACTCCGTTTCCGTAACAATATATTGTTGCGAATATGGAATTTGGCCTCCATATCCGCTTGTAAATATTCCCCTATTTTCTCCAATACTCCCCAACTTTCCCCAATCCCCCATTCCCTAGTCCCATTGCATGTAAATAACAATCAGTAGAGCCGACCTTCCCCTTATTCCCCCATTAAATGTCGTGCCCAGGTCCACCGCACCACACGTAGACAACTTTCGGACATCTTCCTAGTTATTCTTATTCTATGTCAGTTAAGGCCTCGTCTCCATTAATTATGACTCTTCGTTGCACCAGAATGTGATTATATGGCATCAGTAGTGAGTTTAGGACCTTTCCCATACCTCCTTCCATCTTCTTCCCCAACAATTACAACAACAACAGAGGAGATGGCGGCGGAGCGGGGGAGGATGCGTCCTCACACCGGCTCGATTAGCGCCATTGACCACGCGCTCCACGGGGTTACCACGGAGGGGCTGGCTGTCAGCTCCTCCTCAAGGGCGGAGCCTGGTAACCCCCCGCACCCAATCAGAAGGGCGGACCGATTCCATCTGGGGCGGCGCTAGCGAGCCGAGGGCGTGTCACTCCCCGCCGGATATACGCGGCCACGTAGCGGACGTGACGTGAGATGCGCCCCCAGCTGGAGAAAGAACGTTGCCTTGCCTACGACCGCTGAGAGGAAGAGAACCCGCCTGAGAAAGAACGTCACCTCTGAGCGCTGCGACGAGACCTCCCCGCATCTCTGGACCGGACCGGGTCGATTCTAACCTTTGAGCACAGGTGCACCTGGAGCCATCGCTACCCGCCTGTCCTTTCCATCAACCCCCGTGTGAGTCAGCCGTTGTCCCGTTTGCCTGTCGTCTGTTGGGGAATAATATAAGATTGTGTCTAAGTGCTTGTCTTTCTATGTTGTACCTCTAGCCCCTGTAATCTAACCTTTTCCGTAACGAATATAATCTCCTCCGGAGGTCTTGAGAACCGTATCCCTGGTGTCGTCATTTTATAACCCAGCCGGGTGTCTTCTTTTTCTTATTGAGCCAGCGTGGCGCGGCTTCGTCAACGTCGAGTATAATCGGTAACTTGTGCAGACGTGGTCATACCAAAACCGCTCGGTAACCTAACATCTAAGCCACGTCTGTAACAATTGGTTGTCAGGAGTTGGATTCGAACCTGGGACTAAATTTATTTAGCCCAAATTTTGGAACACCAATTGTACTATTAGAGTAACAATTGGTGTCGAGGAGTGAGATTCGGACCCGGGACTAAATTAGTTAGGCCCAAATTTTGGGAGGGAAAATCGAGCCGGAGCGCGTACGGCGCTCGACCAAATCGATCCGGAGCGCGGTCCCGCGGTTACTGCGCTCGACGAAATTATAACAGCAAAATTTGGATTGGTGTTACGAAACTCGAATTTTGAAAGTCGCGCTATGGCGGATCAAGACGGCTGGGGTCCGGTAAAGGAGAGTGAGGTAGGGTCGATCCAGGACCAAATTGAGGGACGCGAGGAGAGCGAAGCAGTGAGGGCGGCAGGTTCGCAAAATAGCGCCGTCACGCACGAAGTAGCGGGCGCGCAAAATGGCGCCTCGCAAGAGCGCGTGGTAGCCGAGGCCGCTGTATCAACGGGCTTTAACATGCAGCCGATTGACATGCAGGCCCTCATTGCGCAGTTACAGGCAGCTGTACAGATGAGTATGGAGAGCCAAATTGAGCGATTTAGTGAGCGGTTGAGTAATAAAATGGAGGCTCAGAGTGAGCAAATCGAAGCAACAATAAACGGAATGAGGGCCGATAGGAAGGAAAGGGAGCAGAGGGACAGAGACCGCAAGTTGGGCGAAAGGGTCCCAGGGGTGCACAAGGAAGTAACGCGGGTCGAAAAGCGCTGGTTGAGCGAAGCGGAGGAAAGCACGGGTACAATGACGGGGGTAGAAAATAGAATGGCTGCCCAGGAGAATCAGATAGAGGGAGTGAAAAATGGGTTAGAGGGGTTAGAAAACAGTATGGAAGGCAAATTGAGGGACATGAGGGACCAAGCGGAAAGGGAAGTTAAACAAATGGAGCAGCAGATAGAGGGGGTCAGAATGGGGGTAGAAACCAAACTGGATGCTCACAGGGAGGAAATGGAGCAGATGAGGGTGGCATCTGGGCAGGAGATGCAAGTGATGGGAGAGGAGATCAGAAGAGGAGTGAGTGAGGAGGTCGGAGGAGTGCGCGAGGAGGTGAGGCACTGTAAGGAGCACATGGAGAAGGAGGTGAGAAAGGGGACTGTAAAGTTACAAGGGGGCATAGAGGACCTGACGCAGGAGGTGGAGCAGCTGACGGTGGGACAGACGGAGTTAGTGGAGCAGGTTCAAAGGAACACTGCGGTATTAGGAGGTTTAAAGGCGACACAGAAAGAACTAAAAGACGACTTGATAGCGACGAAGAGGGAATGTCAGATGGTACGTGAGGGACTGACAACGAGGTTGGACGAGGTGGTAGAGGTAATGGAGACGAAGGACCGGCAGGTGAGGACGCACCTGGAAACGGTCAAGGTAGCCTTAGAGGATGAGCTTGAGGAGACGTACCGGGGAATAAAAGAGGTGAAGCAGAAACTAGAAGAAGTGGAAGAAGGGATGAGCGAAATTAAGAAGCGACGGAGAGGGGATAAGAAAGAAATAAAAGAGGAGATAAAAGAATTGGTCCAAAGTCTGTGTTTGGATCGTGATGAGGTGCTCATTAACCGGATGAGGGATTCGCAGGTGATGGAGGAGAAGCGAAGAGGAAGAGGACCCGGTGTAAGTGGTGACCAATATGGTCGTGCGTATGATGCGCCAAGGGATTTAAGAAGCTTGGGGGTCGAGATGGACCCGGGTGTGACGGGAGAGTGTGCGCAAGGGTGTGCGCGAGAGAGGTGTGTAACGGACAGGTGCATGAGGAAAGAGTGCGCTGTCAGAAGTAAGGAAGAGTGTCCACCTGTGGTGAGTGTTACAGAGGGTGTAATGAGAGAGTGTGCGCGAGAAAGGTGTGTGACGGACAGGTGCATGAGGAAAGAGTGCGCTGTCAGAAGTAAGGAAGAGTGTCCACCTGTGGTGAGTGTTACAGAGGGTGTAACGGGAGAGTGTGCACGAGAAAGGTGTGTGACGGACAGGTGCATGAGGAAAGAGTGCGCTGTCAGAAGTAAGGAAGAGTGTCCACCTGTGGTGAGTGTTACAGAGGGTGTAACGGGAGAGTGTGCGCGAGAAAGGTGTGTGACGGACAGGTGCATGAGGAAAGAGTGCGCTGTCAGAAGTAAGGAAGAGTGTCCACCTGTGGTGAGTGTTACAGAGGGTGTAACGGGAGAGTGTGTGCGAGAAAGGTGTGTGACGGACAGGTGCATGGGGAAAGAGTGTGCTGTCAAGAGTAAGGGTGAGTGCGCTGTCAGGAATGGAGGTGAAAGTAGTGAGAGTGACATGGAGCGTGAGTTAGTTGTGACAGGTGAGCGAGGATGTACACCTGGGATGGAAGGATGCACACCTGGAATGGTAGAGCGTGAGTGGGAATGCACGCTGGAGTTGGTGGTGAGGCACGTGGTTGGGTGTGCGAATGAGGGCACACCTGTGATTGTCACAGAGGAGGTGACAGAGGAGGGGGCGCGAAGCGGTGTATTGGTGAGGTGTGCGACCAACGAATGTGTGCCAAAGTGTTCGGTGGTCAGGTGTGTGACCAAGGCTGTGAGTGGAATGGGTGTACCGAGGTGTGTAAGGAAAGGTACGAGGGGCATGGAAACGGCTGGATGTGTGAGCAAGGAACGGGCTGCGGGGTGTAAGCGTCCAGGTGAAGCATCGACGTTAGATGGGGTAGAGTTGAGAACGACTTATAGCCGAATCGGGCCCTCGGTGCGTGCTGGGCCTCGCTTTGAACGGCCGCGTCCAGGCTCCACTAGGCGGAGCTGGCAGCCCGATAGAAAGGGTCGTCATGGCGACCACTTTTTGGTGAGACGTGCCGGCAGGTCGAGATCGGGGCATTGGATGGCTCCGTGCCGAGATGGTGCGTGGGATCTCGGCCCGGGTAAACCTCCTTCCCTGCACCGAATGCGGGACGCACCCAGCCGCTGGCACAGAACAACCAGCATACATGGCTTGGCTTTACGAAGCCGGGCTTTGGACAGGAATTGGCGCACCGAGAGGTATTAGTGAGTCGACTGGGTGATGAGGTTAGTGTTTTGGACCCAAAATTAGAGAAAAACAAAATTTGATGATTGGCAAGGGATTGGCAGTAGTGATTGGCAAATTTTTGATTTGTTGAAATTTGATGTGCGAAATTGGTAGTGAGAGACCCCCGATGTGGTGGGATGGCAAATCCACCATCCCTCACAGGTGGGGGCAAAGGAGCACTAGATTATGGGGTGTATGGCAGTGAAAACTAGCCCGGGTGGGTTAGGTTATATGTGTGATAGGGATCTAGCGAAGATGACATTAGGTGACGATAAGTTTAGTTAGTGACTGATACCTGTAGTGGGGACGCAGGTAGATTAGTATGGATGATAATGACGAGGGAGCGCAATAGTTTAAAGGGACGACTGGGACGCGCAAGTTTCAGAAGGGAGTAGTTAGCTGAGATGATGCCGTGTGTGTGAGAATTGAACAGGTGTGATTGCACAGGTGTGCAACTGAACAGGTGTGATTGCACAGGTGTGCATCTGGACAGGTGTGTGGAGCAGTGTATGAGTAGTGAGTGTTGTGGATCAGCGCGAATGCGCTTGGGGAGAGAAGGGTGCAGGTGGCACCAGGTGTGAGAGCACAGGTGTGCAGGTACAGGTGTGTGGAGAGAGTTGGAGTAAGTGGTACGGAGTGGTGTGCATGGTGCGAAGGAGTGGATGGGGGAAGAGTGGACCCCTTTCACGAGTACCCGGGGCGGGTAGTGTAAGTGTTAGGTAGAGGGTATAGGTAAATTGTGGTTGGATATTGGCATTTGTGGTGCGGTTGCAGAATGGTGTTGTGGATGGGTGCATTAGTGTTGTGGAAATGGCTGGGCGTGTAGCCTGTTAGTGTGTGTAGTTGGTTGGGCACTCCACCACTGTGAGGATGTCGGCCAGGTGAGGCCGCAGGTGGGCTCTGGGAGCCGGTAGTTGTGAGTGGGTGCCTGAGGATCCCGGGTGTGGATCGGGTAGCCCAGTGCCAGAGAGGGCACCGAGTGGGGAGAGCGCCAGAGGGCCTGCCCCAGTTAGTTAGGTTAGGGTGAGGAGCTAGGTAAGCTCGGGTGGCAACTGCAGTGGTGGAGGTGTGCAGGTGGGTAGACCCACTGGGAGAGGTACACGCCGCAGCCCAGAAATTGTGCGAGGGCACCAGGAGATGAATCGGGGGAGTGAGACCCCAAATTGAAGCGCACCACAGTTTGGCCAATGGGAATTGGTTTTTAGAACCCATAGTGTAAGGGGGCCAATGGTTTGGCCGGAGAAAGACCCCGGGTAGTGTAAAGTTGTTAAAGTCATTTAGGAAATAGTTAGGATTGATGAACCTGTCGCACCATACGCAGCCACTTACCTGTGGTGATGATGACTCCACACCTGTGTTTTCTTTGTTTTGTTGCAGGAAATGAGATTGTGAGGATTTGTGAGATGCATCACGACGTGGATGAGACATTGGGGTGATTCCATCTCTCCCTCCCTAGGAGGGACTGATGATGAATTGGTAATGGCAAATTTTGATGTGCAGGAGATGGCAAATTTTGATGAGAGTTGAAAATGGCAAATTTGATTGGTTAGGAGGGAGAGAAGACGAATTTGGTTTATGGGAGGAATGGGGAAGACAGTAGGGATGTTTGTTGATTTGTAAAGTAGATGTTTATGGGTAGTGTTGTGTTTTGTGGATACAGTAAGGGGTAAGGGAGGGGCCATGTAGGTTACCTGGTGGGGGGGGGGGCGTACGATAGGAACGTACCTGTCTCACCTGGTTCCCATGTGCCCCCAGTGTGCATCACCTTACATTGCGTGCACTTTTGCGCCCTTACCACCTTACTCACTTGTCTGCTTCTTTTGTCTCCCACCTCCGAGGATCTGGCTTTGGGGAAGAGAGAGAGGAGAGAGAGGTGCTGGCTGCGCAGTTGTGGGCCTGCACTTTCGCTGTTTGCTGCCGGGATCGATACACCATATGGACCGCAATGTTTGTGGCCACCCTCAATGGACCGCAGTTCGTTTGCGGCCAAGCACCACCCGGGGATGGACCTATGGGTCAACGTGGCACCTATGCCATAAAGGTGAACCACTGTTAATTAACACCACTGAAGGCCACACGAAGAGCAAGAGACACCTGCAGGGTTAGGGGTTGTCGAATTTATTTTTATTCCAATGAACAATGGTGACTGCACCGATTGGTGGTGGGGTGGTGCTTTTGATGCTCGGGAAGGGTGCTCTGCACGTTATTAAAGGCCGTCGGCCACAGAGCACTCGTGGGTTGGTGTATCGATGCTGGCAAGCGCGCTCTCTCTATGCATAACATCTGCATGTGTTCCTCCAAAAACAGGTCCTGGATCGTAGTGTAGATATCAGCGTAATCTTGTAAATAATGCTCCCTACCGGCTGTATGTTTAGTTTGCGAATTCTTTCCGGATTCGGTTATCCTGTGGGTGTGTTTCTGTGAGGAGAAGGGTGCAACGTCGCAGGGGGACATATTTACTCATTCGTGAATATCTGTAAAACTGTCGCACTCAGGGTAGAGTTAATAGTAGAGGGAACTACATTGCGTGCCACACTAAAGTAGGTAAAAATTTATCGGGTCGGGACGCCCCGAGGGTAGAGAAGGGTGCAATGTTGCGAATATGGAATTTGGCCTCCATATCCGCTTGTAAATATTCCCCTATTTTCTCCAATACTCCCCAACTTTCCCCAATCCCCCATTCCCTAGTCCCATTGCATGTAAATAACAATCAGTAGAGCCGACCTTCCCCTTATTCCCCCATTAAATGTCGTGCCCAGGTCCACCGCACCACACGTAGACAACTTTCGGACATCTTCCTAGTTATTCTTATTCTATGTCAGTTAAGGCCTCGTCTCCATTAATTATGACTCTTCGTTGCACCAGAATGTGATTATATGGCATCAGTAGTGAGTTTAGGACCTTTCCCATACCTCCTTCCATCTTCTTCCCCAACAATTACAACAACAACAGAGGAGATGGCGGCGGAGCGGGGGAGGATGCGTCCTCACACCGGCTCGATTAGCGCCATTGACCACGCGCCTCCACGGGGTTACCACGGAGGGGCTGGCTGTCAGCTCCTCCTCAAGGGCGGAGCCTGGTAACCCCCCGCACCCAATCAGAAGGGCGGACCGATTCCATCTGGGGCGGCGCTAGCGAGCCGAGGGCGTGTCACTCCCCGCCGGATATACGCGGCCACGTAGCGGACGTGACGTGAGATGCGCCCCCAGCTGGAGAAAGAACGTTGCCTTGCCTACGACGCTGCTGAGAGGAAGAGAACCCGCCTGAGAAAGAACGTCACCTCTGAGCGCTGCGACGAGACCTCCCCGCATCTCTGGACCGGACCGGGTCGATTCTAACCTTTGAGCACAGGTGCACCTGGAGCCATCGCTACCCGCCTGTCCTTTCCATCAACCCCCGTGTGAGTCAGCCGTTGTCCCGTTTGCCTGTCGTCTGTT